>NC_066618.1:193660240-193897740 GCF_025201925.1 Gopherus flavomarginatus
ATGGATGAGAGGCTCTTCTGGTCAAGACACAGAGCAAATATTTACAGGTGCTGGGGAGACACCACTTCCTCCCTCTAGGCTTCAGCCTAGTGTCTGCCACATAATTTTATCCCTTGAACAATTTTTTTTCCAGTGATCTGCCAAGAGGAAATAACTTTGCTGTATTGGGAGTCTGGGAATCCTAGAAAACAATCTTAAATCCATAAAATAATTGAAGTTCACTTTTACCGAGCTGTTCAGTTCGATTCTGATTTTTATTACAATGTCAACAAGAGTTTAATTTGTTTTAAAATTTAGGTTCTTAAATCTGAGTGATATACGGTAGTTTAGCTTGCTGGCAACAGCTACTGTGGAAAAAAAATTGAAAGTGCATATAAAGGCGGGTCTAAATTTGACATTGTGAAAGCAGGGAGCTGTGCCAAGAGCAGCAAACAGCATGGCTTTCCCAGTCCCGGTTGGCTTTAGGGACTGCTCACTATTGACATCAGTCGCTACGGGATACACTTCCCTGCTCTAACAAATCTCATCTGGAGACGGCAATTAAAAAAGAAACTTCTTAAAATGTAATTTCTCTCCCTAAAACATTTACAGATGTTAACTAGATTGCTAATGGTGTAAGATGTCTGTGGGCGGACGTCTTCCTCCTTATCTGCTGTGTCAAATATCAAGATTTCTTTATTAAAAAACCCACAGTTCTAAAGGTAACATCTTTTGGAGGACTAAGGGGTGGTAAATTTTTTTTTTTACTAGATCCCATACTGAATCAACTGTCTGTTTCTTTTTTACATTCGTCTTCTGTTTTTTAGTCCGTTTTTAGAAGTAGCCTGATTCAAAAATGAAAGTATTCAAAATGGCTACAAATTTCTGCAGTGAACAGATTAAGTAGTATTCCATCCAAACTTTCAAATAACAATAACAATCGTGATGTAAGTTTTCTGCTTTAGAGACTTTGCCATGTATTTTCCGTCAGTACCCTTGGCCAGTGTATTTTTCTAAGCAATGTTAAATGCATTTAGAGAAACACACTGGACGAACCTGTAAACGGATCCTCTTTATGTGTACACGGGACATGAGGGAGGATAGCATAAAAATGGATGAGCTTTTAGAAGCACTTGTCTCTGGAGACTCAAAAGGGGGTTTTCTCAGCTGGTTAAAGACTGTGCAAGCAGAAGTCAGTTCTGCACACGTGTCAGTTCCACCTCTACAGTGTAACTGAAGTGGAACTTTTCTCCGAGCCAAGTACTCTGTGATTTACACAGCCGTATCAAATAACTCTGGAGTACCCTGCAGAAGGTGATGGCTAAAACCTCAGTTCTGACATACGCAGCCCAGACACAGTTGTCTGCTTGCGCCTTTTTTTTTTTTTTTTAAACTGGCTTTGATTGGAGCCAGAGCCTTGGGTAAAGCAGAGGAATTTCTAGATTTTTCTGAGTGCTGTGAGCTCTTGCTGTTTTCCGGTACCTACTTCCTGCCATATCTAAAATAACAGCAGCTGCAGGGGCCTGATAGAGAAGAGTTCCAGGGGACAAATTCACACAAATGGGGTGGGAAAGGGAAAAAAAAAAAAGGAGAGAGAGAGACAGTTATTAGGGAGTTGATAACACACACACTACATCAGATTCATTGTTACGGTTGATAGTCCTATATGCTGTGGACCTTGTTAGAACAAAACAAACCCTGTAATTTGGCCATGGGAATGATAACTCTTAGCACTCACTAGGATAACAGAGGTAATTTTACTGCACTTGTCCTATTGTACTGCGTATCAAGCCTTGATTAGCTAATGTCTCTGCAGGCTAGATTAGCAAGGATGAATGTTTTGAGCTAGAGGCTTTAATGTTCTCTCTTTGTCATGGCTTTAGATAGCTGCAATGCAGTTTTTGTCCATATACAGCATAAGGATCTCTGCTTGCAAGAAAAACATTGTAGAGCACTGAATGATCTCAAATGATCCCACATTCAATGAGAAAAAACATTAAGGTGATGTTATGGTTGCCATATTGTAGGTCATGAAAATTAATATAGAAAGTCAAGAGACTTCAGAAAGGAATGAATTAGCTTTAGATACTTCCAATGCCCATACTAAGCTGTGCTAATGGAAACATATGACCACTGGACCTGGTAACATTCTGTAGGCTGTGGGTATAATTGTGATCTCATGAGCACTGGTGTAAAATATGTATATGGTAACTCCACTTACTTCAGAATAAAGAAGATCAGAATCAGGCCTGTATATCTTCCATTGAAAAGGCCTGTATATCTTCCATTGACTCCGTAGGAGCGCTGCGTGCGTGTTATGGAAATTACAATAATTTTTTTAAAAAACATTTTTTGAAGACACAGAAAGTTAGGACAGTCAAAGTGATAGCCCCCAAAGTATCTACACATCATCCCCATTGTGCACAGATCATATTTCAGATTATTGTATATGCTCTTAACCTTTATATATTAATGTAATATGACTCCAGTGGGCTTTGGACAGGCCCATATGAATACAAGCAAATATGCCAGGTGAGACTAAATACACTGTTTCTGTTACCATTGCATGTTATTTGAAATAGTTTAACATGTATATGAGATCATGTATTGGAATAAAAGCAAGGAGGACTGGTTCTCTTCTCTTTTTACACAAGTTATGAAACACTGTAATTTCACTGACTTCAGGGGAGTTACTTCTGATTCCCATCACGGTATGTGAGAGGGAAGGATACTTAGAATAAGATAGATTTACTCTCCCCACCACTGGCAAAGAAACAAAAATTAGAACTTGAAAAAATATTCATACATAGCTAGCTTGAAGAAGAGTTCTTAAAATAATTTTAAGAATTTATGTTTTTCTTCAATGGTGTGGCCCTCTCAATTTGAGTTTATCATTTTGTTTTTTCCTGTTTTAATTCTGTATCCTGATAACTTGCTGAGTTTAAAATTTCAGTTAATGAAAGTATGTAGGGCATACTAGGGATTGTGCTGTAAAGCAGAGTATCATCCACAATACAGAGCGAAATTCAGCCCTATCCAGAGGCCCTCACAAGTCCTATGAATCACTCTACGTCCTGCCTTTAAATAGAGCTTAAGTGAAGACTTAAGACTTGCGTTGGCCCTTGCTCAAAAGCCAAATTTAACCACAGAAAAAGCATTGTTTTATATTCAACCACCAATATGCCAGACATTGTTGGATGATCTCAAATTAGCTGATCAAAAGGCTCTCAAGAAGGTCACAAAGTAACAGGAGAGGAAGTGGGTAGCCTTGTTTGAACCCTCTTCCTAACAAAAGCAGGATGATATGTTTATGTTTCTAATTCTAGCCATAGGTTTGTTATATATTGATTTAAACCATTTAAAAAATAAAAACTAAATCAAGTTTTTAGTGTTGTTAGAATGCAACCCCACTCCACCTTATCAAAGGCCTTCTTAGCATTTAGATTCTTTCTTCTTCTTGTTTGAGTCCTTAGTAATTTTCATTATTCCAATAAATTTGTCCTTGCTACAAAGCCTGTGTGATCTGAATATACAAGGTTAGGCCCTGATTCAGCAAGCCGTCTCATAGGGATACAGAGCTCTACTTGCACACAACAGCTTGCAGAAGGGGCCTTAATTAACACTTTCTCAAGCCTTAAAGCTTCAGTTTGCAGGAATATTTTACAGTCATAGTTCAAGGAGATTATTCACATTTCATTGGTTCTCTGCTTGGTTTAAGACAGAGATACCACTAGTAGTTAAACTGAATTGTTGAGAAGAGCTTTCTTTTTCAGTTATGTAGATGAATGCCTTAGTAAGTATCAGGGTGATTTTGATCTGGAAGCATTTATGAATTTCTGGTGCAAACCATTTGGTCCAGGTGCTTTCCCTGAGTTAATATTAAATATAGCTTTGAAAACTTAAACAGATGTTATACTTTTTTTTTCAAGTTCTAATTTTTTTTATCTGCCAATGGTGGGGAGGATAAATCTATCTTATTTAAATATCCTTCTATAATGAATTCTTGGGATTCAGTTGAAAATCATGTACAATAACATGTTGCAAAACTTTTATTCATTTGTTTGTGACAATTATTATTATTTCCCTGATTTGGCATATTAAGGCCCTGATTCAGAGCCAATCAAAGTCAATTGAAAGTTTTCAATAGGGTTTGCATCAGGCCCTAACTGCATTTTGAGTTTCATCTTTTTAAAGCTGTTAAGTAAGGAGATTTCTTGTTTCATTCCTCCAACCATATGCTCCGGTGTTAGTACATTTTAAAGCCTTCTCTGCCATTCCAGAGGTTAATTGTCTTTACTCTCATCTAGAATTCCTTCATGTAATAAGCATCTCTAATATTTTTTTACAGGTTTTCTAACTGGTGAACCATCTAATCAATAAAAAAATCTACTTTTTCTGTTTTTCTCTTTGCTTTTTGTGTGAATACTCTTACTATATGTGACCCCTTAATGCTGATTTGAGTGCTTGCCAGCAAGTGAAGTGTGACTGGACTGTATTAGTATTTGTCTGCTCAAAGAGTAATTTTCCACCATTTTATCAGATTTTGGAGTTATTTGGGCCACACTGAAAAGCTGTAGGAGGGAACTTTGTACATGGATATCTCAAAAGGATTTCCATGCAGAGATAACACCAAACTATCCTGCCAGGATCAGAGGAGAAGGTTTGCTCTTCTCTGCCCCATAGATGGATCCCCAAATATCTTCAGGAGGCCAGAATCATCGGTACAGAGGCCCTGTTGTGGCTCTGGCCTCTGCTTGCTGGCAGTGCTGCTCCACAGACTCATGCTATCAGGGCTCTCTGGCCATTGCTGCTCCTGGCTGCATTCATTTTTCCTGTGTGACTTACATGGGACCAAAGCAGGGATGATGTGAGTCCATCCTGGACTTACCCAAAGTCAGTGACAATCAGTCACAGAGCCATAGAGTTTAATGGCAGAAAGGACCACTAAATCATCCAGTCTGACCTCCTGCATATCACAGAACAGCATCACCACCCACATGCTAAGGCCAACAACTCTCTATAAAGGTAATTTAATGTGGTTTTTTTATTCCTATTGGTTTAATTTAATCCTTTTATGTTCAATGCACCTCGTCATTCCCCCCCACCACCCCCCCCCACTGAAATGATCATCTTTAGATAATATTTTCCATAGCAGTTAAATCCCAGTCTATTGTTATTCACTAGTGCAGTCTCAGATGTATATCCATTTCCCTGGCCACACACACATTTATCCTACCCTACTCCTCCCACATCTCATGCTTCCTTGTTCGTCTTATTTAATGGAGATGTTTTATTTCCCCTTCCTCTAATTAATATTCTTTCTCACTTCCCCTAAAATTATACCAACTTGTAGTTTCACCACCAAACCAGCCATATATTTTAAGCTTTACAATGTGTATCTACATTTTACAGCATTACACGAAAAATATTGGTACTATGGATGAAATAGAGATATCTTTTTCCAAATAAAGTAAATATATATAAACACACATACACGCAGTCTTATAGCCGTCACCAAATATAAGGCCTGATACTGCAGTTACATCCTTGTCCCAGCATGGCACCCTACTTAAGTCAGACTCCACTTGAATACATGGGTCCCGCAATGCAGATCTGATCTTACAAACATTTATAAACCTGATTGACAATGGGATGACTCAGATGCATGTTACAATGGAGCTATGCTGAACACAGAATGAAAATCTGCCCTATCACTCAATGTGTAACTATCCTGACTACCAAAACAATAGAGGAAATGCCTTCCCATCAGCGTATCTCCATTTGCTACACTGATTTATAAAAAATGATGTTCTGGTTCCCAGTCTTTTCCTTCAGCTTGCTCTGCAAAACCTTAGACTTAGGTTTCAACAATGTACTCTTTTCCCAAGTCTTCAGTTTTATCATGAAAATATTGTAAACCTTTCTGCAACACTTAAAATTCTCTGCTGGCAAAGAAAGGCTGAACATCTCTACAAAGAGCTGCTCTCCTCAGTCTCTGCCATTCTCGCAGAGGATGGGTCAGATCTTCACCTGGCCTAAATCAGCACAGTTCCATGGACATCAATAGAGCTTCGCTGATTCATGCCAACGAAGAATCTCACCCAGTGTTTCTAGTTTTGAGTCTAAAGTTGGAACAGGTTGTGTTAATTCTGGTCTGGGCTGCAGACATCTAGCACGGATTGCTGGAAGCAGCTGCTGAGTTCCTGGAAAGTCCTCCAGAGCAGCTATTGCTGGTTTGTGTATGATCATTTAGGAGCGCACATTCCTGCTGAAGTCTAAGACTTTCTGTCTTGGAATCAGTTTTTCTTCTTTCCCTTTTCCAGTAAGTTTTCTAGTCAATTTTACTGACATTTATGTGTGACAAAGTAATAATTCCATCACTTATTCTGGTTTAAATAGACATAAAGAGGCTGGGATTGAAGCTGGGGCTGTGGGATATGCTTCCAGAAGCCCCCTTTCAAAGAGAACCATGCACAGTGCTTGAGAGAAACATGCCTGGCTACAGCCAGGGTTATCAGTCTTTATAACAAAAACCAACTTCACCTCCGCGTATGAAACCCATCTTCCCAAACTATATATGCTACTGAAAAACACTCTGGATATTTCCACATGATTCTGAGCACTCTGGCTGACTGTCCTGCCAAAGAAGAGACATCTGGCCTAGTTCTGAACTTCAGTTTTACACTGGTATCATTCCACTGACTTCCACAGACCTACTCCTGATTTACACCGGTGAGAGATCAGAATCAGGCCCACATAATCTTGTTCCACAGAACGTTTAATGGAGTGAGAAAAGGTCTATCTGTCTACCTAAATATAAAATAAACAAAACCAACAAGCAGTATAAATGAGTCATCATAAGTAATAACAGTTCCCCTTGAAGCCTCTTTTGACATTAGATTATAACACATCCTCATTTTAGGTCAGACAAGCACATTTTATCTCACTAGTAATGCTCGTACAATGGTTCTCTATTATAAAGCGATTCAGTCTGAAGTGGTCATCAATGATAATCCAGATGCAGAGGTGTAAAAGTCTTCAAGTAATTAGTCTATGTTTAAATCTTGGAATGCTGTAGAGCTCAAATTTATTCTCAATTAAGATTGAAAACAGCTCATTAATACTAGTGAAGAAATAATCTTTACAGTTGGCTTGTATTTTTCATGAAAACAGTTGATTAACGAATACTCAAAAGTCTGGAAAACATTCAGTAATAGAGTCATCTGCATTTGAAAGTGTGGAGCCAGTTTCAGAACTGCCATCCAGCAGTTCAGTTTGGGAATAGTTTAAGGACAGCAGAAAGTCCATAGTACAGGGTATCCGCCTGGCCTCATATTTCCAATACACGTGGAGAATTTCAATTGATGTGGAGAATTTTCAACGAGCTCAGTCATGAATGGGAAAGACACCCCCTCTCCCCCACATACACATTCAAATCAGTGAGGGAAAGGCTCTCAATAGTATTTAAATATGATCTGGGGAGGGATAGCTCAGTGGTTTGAGTATTGGGCTGCTAAATGCAGAGTTGTAAACTCAGTCCTTGAGGGGGCCACTTAGGGATCTGGGGCAAAAAGCAGTACTTGGTCCTGCTAGTGAAGGGGGGGGGCCTGGACTTGATGACCTTTCAGGGTCCCTTCCAGTTCTATGAGATAGGTATATCTCCATATATTATTATTTATTTTAATCATTTTAGTTTTATTTCTAATAAATCTTTTGCACTTTCATATTTCTGCAAGCCTCAGAGATAACAACAACAAAAGCAAGCAGCAGCAGCATTTCTTCCCTCTCTGTGTTATACAGTCTCTAGTAGGTTTCAGAGTAGCAGCCGTGTTAGTCTGTATCCACAAATATCTCCTGTGTGTTCCATTCTATGCATCCGAAGAAGTGAGCTGTAGCTCACGAAAGCTCATACTGAAATAAATTTGTTAGTCTCTAAGGTGCCACAAGTACTCCTGTTCTCTAGTAGGTGTTATTTATCCATTTACCCATGAATCCATGAATTTCTGCTCTCAACTGGTCAAAGTGGGTCACATTCCACTATCAGTCGTGTTCAATGTCACAGACCTCAAAACGCTATAACGGGGACAGAATTTAGTCCACTGTCCAAACCCTATACATCTTTAGGCCAAGCTTCCACTGAAGTCCATATTACTGGGGAGGTTTGGCTGAGTAAGAACAGAGCCTGAAATCCTGCCTCCGCCCTTCCTATCTGGATATGTTATGGCCAAAATTCTGTGGAACAACCATGGTTCTGCTTCAGGGGGATGAAAAAAAGAGGTTGTGCAGAGGAACTTGGTGGCCCATTTCCTTACATTTTGCTTGGGGGCTGTGTATTATAACCCAAGGCAAAATTGCAGGATTTGATCCACTGACTATCACCTTCTAGTAGACCTGCAGCATGTTTTTCAAGGTAGTCCGAATACTGGAACCACAAATATGGTGCTCCAGGACTATAAAACTCAAGTGTTTGTATATTCTTTCAGCACCATTTCACTTCACCTAATCCTTTTTTTTGTGCTATGGTAAGTTAAAAAAAACAACAACCCACACCACACTAAAAGGCCTTTTCAACCTCAAAGTCTGTCTTTGTCACCCCAGCAAAGCCCCAGGCCAAGCTCTTTGGTCTGCAGTTGAAATCAGCTAATTTTGTCAAAGTGATATAGGCCCATGCTTTCCCACATGGCTTATTTGCTGATATTTACAATGTTAAGACTGGGCAGCCTTTCCCAGATGCGGAGGACAAGGAGAGCCTAGGGAGTGATTCTTTGTGATAAACCGCCTCTTAGCACAGGGGTAGCTCAGGGAAAACAGCTTCCCCTATGGAGGTAATACAATTAGAGTCCCTCAGAAAACTCTGAGACAGCAAAGAACAGGAGTTACCCTATCAAGTAGCTCACTGAGGACAACTGATGCTCGTGCTGCCATAAAGCCTTGCAAAGAAAGCAAGCACACAGCGTCCATTACTGTACTAAAGGTATGACTGAAAAAACACAGTTGTCAAGCAGATGTAGATGAAACAATCAACTATGCTGCATACAATTCTCCCAAAAGAGACTCCAGTCTTTGACTGTCTATCAACAACTAGATTTCAATGAATGTGGCTATTATGCATTTTAACTGCTAGCTTTGGGCCTGGTCTACTCCCTGTGAAACCAAAGGGAATGTTGACTTAACCAGGAATAGGAGCAGATCTTTTGCTTTTTAGTAATCTAATAACATTACAGCTTGCTAACTGGTAGCAAAGTTCACTGTTCTTGAAGTCAATTAGACTATTTACGGGTGTAAACTTCCTCATATGCCTAGGTGTTGGTAGGATTGGGCTCTATGTTTGTTAAATCTAACTCCTGCTAGATATAGCAGGGATCTATGTGTTTCTTCTTTTATACTCAAGTCAATGGAGAAAGGGGTTCTTTCTAAAACAACTTCTCCAGATACCTTTTGTCAAGACTGGTCAGGGCACTAGAGTACTGGGACTTTAAGTGGCTCACATGATAACTCCTGACCAGCTAACATTGTACAGCAATGGTGACACTCTTCAGAAATCTTTTAAGCAAATATCATATTCCAAAAATGAGCACTAGCATCCAAACAAAGCTTTCTCAGGAAAGTCTTTGCTTCTGCAAGCCACAAATTTTCTTTGGCACCAGGCTAGGCTTATAAGCAGACATAATGTTACTGAAGCTGAAGTGCAGCAAGTCCTTCTCCCCAGCTCACCTAAGAAAACTTTAAAAACCCCTTCCTGTTTGAAACACCAATGCCAATATCCATACTATGGAAGTAAGAGAATGAATACGATGTAGAAGTGAGACTTGATTTTTTTTTCCATTTAATTGCACAGGGAGTACCAGGGCTGCAGAGTGAAACTGGTATTTAGTTTGAAGAGAGGCAGTATGACACAGCCTCAGCGTGCACTTAATGACTTGGAATGTTTAATGCAAAGGCACACACAATGCAAGTGTTGTTTCCTGAACACTAAAAATACCATAGGATATCCCTACTGCAAGTTACTGCCCACTGAGACCTTCCTCTTTTTGGATGCCTGCTCACCCTTGCCCCTGCAAAATACCCTCATTCAGCAGCCCTGAACGTGCATAGGAGTTGAGGGCACTCAACCAATCTCAGAAGAGATCTCAACACCTTGAAGAAAATTGGACTTTTAAAGACCTTGTGTTAATGTTCAAAGAATAAAAACAAAGTTCACCATTAAACTTCACAACACACAGTATCTAAAAGGTTAGCACCAACAGGTTGCATGCACTGGACTGGGTGGAATCAGGAAATGACACCTGTTTTTGTTGTTTACAGTTTTGGAGGCTCTCTTTTTGTGAGTCTCCAGGGAGATTCTATTCACAAAGACTGCTATGAAAAGTGAAAAGGCAGTCTTGCTATCCTGACCAGGCATGGTTTAGTTTAATGGTCTACCATTCAAACTCAGACATTTATGTCCACTAAAGGTCTGACCCTAATGAATTATTTGAGCCCTTTATGTTATTTCTCCTACCCATCAGATATCACCTACATCCTAAATGTTAACAACACAGCATGTTTTACCACAGTAGCATGTACACTTTCAACTATCATTAGAAACAAGAAGGGTCTTGACTCAAGCATGGGGCCAGGTTTAGTAAAACTTTCCATGAGGAAAGCTTTTTGGTTTTTTCCCAGAGCTGCTAGACCAGGCCAACAGGGAGGGAGGGAGGGAGGGAAAGCTCATATCCAGACTGAAGTGTAGACAGTATTACTGGACTTTGTAGACTACCTGCATGTTGTTCTAATGACATCTGGACTACTGGAAATCAGAGCGTGAATGCAGAAGTTTTCAAAGGCATAATTGTGGCAGCACCAGACTAAACTTAATGCTTTGAGAGCCAATCACTTTAATCACAAAGCTGAAATGTATGAAAAAGGATACATTTCAGCAAAAGAATAATTCTGTCTGCTACAGTTCCTGTTCAAATAAACTATATCACCAAATCACGTGCACTTCAGAAATATAGAGGGATATAAAAAATGAACATATGGTTTAGAGGCAACTGAATTTCATATATACTGTATCAGAGATATATGGACTTGTCAGATATCTAACAGTGTGACAATATAAGCAATTCATGGGAATAACATTAGCAATAGCTCACATTACATCCACGAGTTTAACTTTTACTGCAAAAGTTATTTTTAAAAAAGCCATGTTTAAAATTAAATGGCTGGGGAGGCTGCAGCTTTCACTAACACTTTACCAGTGGTTTTGCCACTTTTACTTATTATTGGGAGTTTAATGCTCCCAATTTACTTTTTCAGATTAAAAAAAAAGAAGTTGAAAAGAGTGCTTTCATGGTCAAAGAATGACGAAACTCAGCAGATAATTATGGGGGCAAAAGCCTACTTGTTTTAAAAAGAAGCTGATGATGTGTTTTCAGTAACTGCTGTCAGCCGCATACTGAAAAATTCAGACACCTCTTTGTTTATGATGTATATATTCTCGTCACTATGCAGGGATTTAAACATACATATCCAATAGCATCAAGATCAGAAGCCAACCCTGTATTTAAAAAACAAAAAAACAAAAAATAGGGGATGAGAGGAATTAACTTTCAAAGCAGCACATGAGAGCTCTTAAAGTCCATAGCACCTGGAATCAGACCCAAAGGAAAAGTGCTAGGAAACAAATGTAAAAACCAGTGAGCCAGAATTTTACCCCAAAAGTGTGAGTCCAAACACTCACGGGCTTTGGGCAAGTTTCAGACTTGAACTTTGTAGCTCAAGCCCAACCTTTATTCAAAACATAAATATTGTTTTTGTATTAAAACATATTTGTTATTGTCTCAGTACTAATTAAAATGAAAACCGGGAGCAAGAATATGTAATAACTGTCAAAATGTGTTGAGAAGACAGATCACAATGAAATCCCTTTCCTGTTAGTACCAATGTGTTTCCCCCTTGCTTGCAGAGATATCATTATCAATGAATGCTAAGCCATTTCTTTGATGTTTTTAATGGCAGGAAATAATTTCACAATTGAGTGTCATTCTGCTGCAGCTCAAAAAATGTATCAGCCAGCAGGGGTGCCAATCATAACCCCAATGACGTTTCTTGGCATTAAAACACCTAATTGAATTCTCTCTGTCCTCACAATATGAAGATTTGGGCTCAATTCTTTGTTCCACCCAAGCTACACTAGGCATAGGAATGGGAAGTGGGGGCAGGGAAGATGACTTTAAGCCACCTTTGGCCGCCCCTATTTTGATTTTAACCAAGGGCCTGTCCAGTCCACAGACTAAGTTCTACTGAGCTGCTTATAGCCACAAAGGGTTATTTCTAACATCTGAGTAAAGCAATTGAAAATTTGGAAACTTCTCTGAGCCATCTTGGTCAGCAAAACTGAACCGAAAATACCATCAGAATGGACTTTCCTGCGGTATTTTGGCACAAGTTGTGACTCGGACCAGGAAGGAAAAGCATACAAAAGCATAAAATAAACATTAACCGAGCATTCACATCTCAGTACATGAAATAATGTTTGGTTCCAGGGATGGGCAAAAGTTCAGGTCAGTTCTTAATTTCCTCAAAGCAGCTGACTTTTTGGCTAGTTAGTGATAATTCTGCCCTGTTTTGCAAATGGCTGTATAGCTCATTTGTACTCCAGTGGCCTGGCAAGCCAATGATAGCTAACTGGTCCTGGGCCCAGTTCTCCTTCATGTGGCAGTTATCTTGAGCCCTGTGACCAATCTTCTGCCTGGATTTGTATTGAAGACTCATTGCTGATAAATCATTTAACAGAATAGAATTTGTGTTTAGCTGTCTGTCTGTCTTGTAGGGTTTTCTATAGCTCCTATTACCCTAGTGTCTGAGCTGTTCCCAGGTTAGATCCTCGTGCAATTCATGAAATCTTCTCCTTTCCCCAGTACGGGAGCCTCTACTTGGGACTTACGTCTTTCCTTTTAATAAGGCACCTTTCATATCAAAGATACTCATTGACTTTATTGAGCTTTGGATCAGACCCTGAGTTCAGTACTGCTAAGGGAGAAGCCATTAGGCAATCAGCAATATCTCCCACACACAGTGTCTTGGACATGACCACTTGCATTACTCAATAAGGACTGCTGGTCAGGGCATGGAGGGCATCTATTCTTTTTGCTAAGAAATATGGAATTTCATGGATGACCAACAAAGACAGGGATAAAAGCTCATTTTAATTCTTTCATCTGAAGGACAACACCTTGAACAATACCTCAGCCCTTACTACTGCAGTGTCAGCATTGGGAGTCAGTCAAAATGTTGTTTGGGATTAAATCTCAGCATCATGTGACACAAGAGTGCTAACTAAGCCAGATACGTCAATATTAGTAATATATTCACATATAGCTCATATGATTTTTCAAGAGGAGTTTCAAGGGTTTTATAAATGTGTTTGAGACAGATATTCATGTACTGAAACAGGCTACCAAGCGAATCAGTAGCCCAGGTGGCTACTGTTAGTTTTTGTTTAAAATGAAATTGCCAAGACCAACACTTACTTGCCAGAATAGACGCCTCCTTGGGTTTTTTCTTTATATTATCTTAGCTGAGTATCATTACACCAACACTGAAACATCATATACAGTGCATATATTTACATAAACACACTGACTGCTTTTTTACAAGGACCTCTGTGATGTAGATGGCCTAAGTCTGGAACTATTCCAGACCAAATGAATTAATATTGCTTTGATCCTACAGGCTGAACCTGAAAAACTTCTGTTTATTCCAGGTCCAAGATTACTTAAAATGTATTAGAATTAGGGATATATAAATCAAACCAGAAGAAGAAAAGGCAAGTTTGTGAGACTCTGAATCAAATGTTACTTTATGTAACCAGGGTTTGATTTTTAATTTGTCCTGTGGTCACATTAGCGTGCTGTCTATCTATTTTAGGATTTTACACTGCCACCCATCACCGTGGTATCTGAGCACCTTCCATATAAAATCAATAGCAATAAAAGTTGCTATTGGGCTTCATGGAATCACTGGCATGTCTCCTTTTACAGAGTAGGGCCTTTGGTTTTGATTTCTTAGATTTTATTAAATTACTTCTAGGGAGAGGGGGAGTTGGGTGATGTATTTTGGGTAGGAGGGAAGGAATGTTGTGCATTAAAATTAACTTATTTTTACAGATTATGTATTTTTATTCACACGAAGACGTACAAACAAAGTTTAATTAGCTATAATGGTTTGAAGGAGACATGAGTGAATCAATGTTTAAATTATAAATAGAAGGTGATTTTAATCTATTAAAAATAAAGATGAAATTGTCTCCTTATTCCTTGGTCTGACTGGAGTTCTACTTTTCCACCTTCAAAATATGATTACAAAATACATACAGTCTACATAATTCTCCAACAACAACAAAAAAACCACTTGAAAATGTATAAAATACTAATGGGAAATAATGATGATGGTTGATTTTAACTGCAGCCAAACAAAAGAAAAGAAAAGGATCTTTTTCCTAGTTAATCAGACCCACTTTGTGATAACTTTGCTCCCAGTGGTGAGTACCTAAAATTAGTACCTACAATTGGCTCCAATTACTTCAGTGAAACAATTCATGATGTAATGCACTTTTCACTGTGAGCAAAGGTATCACAATCTGGCCCTCAGCGAGTAATATATAACTGGGAAACCAAGAGATGTTGCAGTAACCAAGCTGCCCTTCTGAACTGTGTCTGTAGGTCAAAATTCCATCCTTCTATAATCTGTCTTTGGGTATGAGAAGGTGGCTCTTTACTGAAACAACTCCATAAAAATTATTCACTACACTTGCAAGCAATAAGACCGTTAGGGAAGATGGGGCAACCCTAAAAGGACAGACTTCTACTACTACTTTAACTTCTGATTAACCGTAGTAGGGAGTGATAGTGTGCGAGGTGGCACTGATGAAACGTGAATTTGTGTTTTTTTTTTAATGTAAAGTGTAATCTATATGTAAACCAAAACACTATTATTGGCACTAGCACATAGAACATAATAAAAATAATAAGCCGCAAAAAAATTGCTACTGACAGGAAGGGAAGTAAACAGTGTAAATCAGTTGGAAAGAAGGAGATGAGGAGGGAAAGGAGACATAACATAATAGTTATGAGAAAAGTTCTGTCAGTTTCTCAGGTACATTTCTGAGAGTCAGATGTTGATGCAATTGGGAGAATTTCCTCTGTCCCTTATTATATATATATAATTATTATGCTACCACTGCTTTTAGAGTGTGATCCTTAATTTGTGGAAGTAGAGTCATGTATTGTCTTTTACTATTAATAAAAGCAGTGATTGTTTCTCTGTCTCTAGTTCTGTGGCTGGTCACAGAATGACTTGAAATAGCATGATACATACTGAAGTACGGATTCTATCATCTGGCTACAGTGATCGGGGAATGCAAAATAACTACCGTGCCAAAGTAATTTATGCTATGTCACAGAAAATAAGCTTGGGGTGGGGAAATGAAATTCTCTTTTCCAGAACACAGAGCATCAACAGAGTAGCCCTGTGACATCTACTGCAAGCTAGGAGCTGTAGCAGCTTCTGAGACTGCTGTGCACCTCTTCACTGAGGGGTTCTGGCCAGTGGATCTGTGCATCTCTACAACCAACATTCTGAGCCCCAACCATGCCCCTCCAATGGGAGCAGCAGAGAACCCTTCTGAATGCTGAGGGGGTGTTTCTCCCAGTGGGACTGCACCAATTGCCCAGCCTATCAGCATGGCTCAGAATGAGAGAGTTCTAATATTCCTATACTTCCTATACTTCTCTCTTGCAAAGTAATCCTTTTAATTTTTTTATTAGTTGTAAAATAAATCAATTCTATTAAACAAAAAAGGAAGAGAGAGAATGATGGGTATAATTTGTGGAGGGGTAATGTGGTGCTTTTCTGGAGGCATACTTGCATGATGGCTACTGATATGGATTGAATCTCCAAGATTATTATATGTAGATCCCAGCTGTTAATCTTGTGATCAGTCCTACCCTGGCTAATCTTTGTTTTCTATCAATTTTTCATTTGATTGGGGTTTCTTACTTTTTGTTTATTTCATTTTGGGGGATGCATCAGCTTTAATCTTGTTTCTCATGGCAGTATGCATGTGGAAAAAATGGACAACGTTTATATGAAGACTAGCCTGTCCTCAGCATAGAAAGAAATGAAGTGAAGTTGTGTAACAGCCATGTAAAACTTTAATGAACTGTGCTCCTAATTAGGAAAATTCCTTTGATTTGTCCGTCATGTAACTGATTAGGATCTCTATTAAGGAAAGATGTTTTCTCAGAACTGAAAAGCAAAATGTTGTTATTCAAGCCCAAGATACTAATTCTTTTATCCTAATTCAGCAAGTATCATGCAGTTCGAAATCAAATGAATAACTCCCCAAAATTATATTAAAAAAGTAAAATTAATTGTCTTTTGTTATAGTTTCTCCCTGAAAGACAATCACATTCAGAAGCTTCTTGGTACCAATTAGTTTCAATACAGACATTTCAAAGACATTCCTTTTCCAAACAGCATAATATGTCATATAAAAATATATTACTTTTGAAAGGGAGCTCGCATATTGCATTAAAGTGAAGGTTCAGAATACTACTGGGATACTTAGCGATAAGTGTTAAATCACAGTTCAGGGAGGTCATACAATCAAATTCCAGATTACCCTCTTTATTATGTTCTGTTAATAAAACTTTGGAAACCGAAGTCTGACAAGTTCATCACAGCATTTTAACATTTGAGTGGTGCATGTGGGTATATATCTATAAAATCTTAAAAACTGAAACAACATTGGCTACAAATCTACAGTAGGAACTAAAGAAAAAAGCCCTAGCTGTAGATGCTACTAGACTGAAAAGCCATCAGCTGAAGGACATGCCTCAGTTTTAAATTTGAGTTTTCTCAGCTGAAATAGAGCAGTTTGTCATTTAGTTCCAATTAGCAGATTTGTGTATCTGAAATTTCATGCATTACGAACAGGACAATGTTAAATATGTTTTCACTGCCATTCCACAGGTCACTGGCATAGGCAGAAACCAAGACCATATGGTTAAGATTATTGCAATGTAGCTATTGGTCATGCAGCTAGTTCTACAGTGACTAACAGCATTTAATGCTTAAAAATACACTTTCATTATTGCAAACAAAATTAAAGAACTCTTTCTCAGACAGAGAACATCAGCACAAAATTCTGCACCATTCCACAAAGCTGTTAATTTGCACTTTCTTCCATCAGAATTGTGAAGGGGGTTAAAAGAACTCACTGATATAGCAATATGGTTGAATGCAAACCTCTACAGCTGTGGAAGACTTACCATCATCCAGGTACAACTGGTCCAATTCCTCAGGTTCTCGCTTGATCATTACAGGAATAGGGGCCAAATTATGATTACTGTCCTCATGCAACTCTGGCAATGACAGTGGTTGGTTTGTTGGAGACTCATTTCTTTGAACCTTCGGCAGTTGGTGCTGCTGTTGACCCATTATGGATGAGTGAGTTGGACTGCAGGACTGCAAATAGGTTGGCTCTTGGGTAACGGATGGAACTGGAGAAGAGGGACTGTTGGGATAGAGTGTTTGTTGGTAACCAAGGGAACAGCTACTGCTCAGATGTTGACTCACCTGCGGCTGCAGCATGATGAGAGATGATTGCTCTGGAGAACTTGGGTGCACAACTATAGACCTTGGCACTTCCTGTATGGTGGGGACACCTCCAGCGGGCTGCTGAAGTCCTAGGTGACTGTGGCCTGGGTTGGTGATGCACTTGTAAGCAGAAGATGAAAGATCATGCAGCTTGGGGCTTGAGTTGGGGGAAGATGACATCACAGTGTTTCTCTGCTGACAGGAAGTGAAGCCAGCCACAAGGCACGAACCAGGATCAGGAGGCATCAAGATCTGCTGGCTGTAGTATGGTTTAGAGAGAGGGTTTAATCCTTGGGTCATTGGTCCACAGGTTTGAGCAGGCTCATAGTCATCACTGGGTTCTGTTTTTATAATTGGAACTGTTAAAAGAAAAAAAGTTTTAAATAAACATGAGTTGCATATTGGTATGATCAAGTTGGCTTGTGGCTAGGATACCCTTTGCAAAACAAACAACGTCTTGAATAAGAGTCTGTGTGTCTTTTGCTTAGTTCTCCCACCCTATAAAAAAAATGAATGAGTCATCAGCACAAGAAAGTCACAGCTGGTTTTAATATTGAAAAGGACTATTTTCTTTGGACTCTCCTTCAGCACTAATGTGCTATAAAAATCTATTTGCAAATAGCTGTGCTGCAGTAGAAGCCTTGGACCCAAGGGCTCCATGGATTTGTAGTAATCAAAGCAAAAATTTTAACTTGGATGTACTACTGCATTTCTACTGCTACTGATGGCCCATTTGATAAATGTCTGCACATTTGGTAAATTCATGAATAATAAGGTAGAGATGGGGCCTTCAGAGTTCAACAGAAATAAAATTGCCAAGATAAATGATAATATTGTTATGGACAAGGAGTTTTTGATTATAAGGCTTTTTTTTTTTGGAAGACCAAGAATCTCATTTATGTTTTCTTTTGCATAACTATGTTTAATCTCTGCTTCTTTACTACCCAGCCAATGGGTGTAAAATATTCAACAAGTTGGAGCCAGCTCCCAGAGATCACAAGTTGGATCCGAACTACCAATGCCAACTCCTGGAGAATGTTAGTCCAGACTCTGCACACCAAGAAGAAATCTGCTCCTAAATCAGTTAGGCATTGCAATGCTGAGCACAGTAATGCCTGAGATCTTTAATAATCTAGGCCTCAATGACTTCAAGGAGTTTAAATAAACATATTTTTTCTAGACAGACCCAAACTTAAATAAAGAGAGCAGTGATTTTGGATTCATGTGACGGTTTATCTTCTTGCCTAAATAAAAACCTGCATAGACTTTCATAGCTCTTCGGCACTGCTGGCAATTTATGGCACTATCACAGGATATCTGTTAGGGTATAAAAATAACTATTCTGCTAGGGTAGAGTAGATACCAATGAAATATCTCCTGATACCACGACCTAACAATTCAATTCCAAGTGTATGCACGTGTTTGAGGATTTTGAGCCCTTAAAAGAGCTTTTAGTCTATTTGAAATGCGTGTGTATATTAGCTATAGTTAAATTCTTTTAATGCTCTCAATTTTTACTTCTGGTGAATGCACTTTACTGCCTTTGTTTTACAACTCCTAGTCCCTTGTTAACTTTGCTCCTTTTATATTGTTTTACACACAGATGCTTGCAACACTTGCTTCAAGATTTCTTGGGCTACTAGTAAAAACATGTTTAAGTACATAACAGATGCACAAGTGCCATTCAAGATGCATGTATTATGGATAATGGACTGTTGTAAGATTCCTCCTCCTCATATTTTCACCTGCTCACATGCTGCATGCTAGTTAGCATGGTTCGGAAAGTACTGGTTGCAGGGAAGGAGATTTCAGGTTCAAGGACAGCTTTATAAAACCCATATTATAACCTTCATGAAAACACAGGACCAAAGAAACACACCTCGATAAACAGAGAAGCACAGAGACTGTAAGAAAATACCTTTCACAAGATCCTCATGTGTTTCACATTAGGTTCACTGTATGAGCAAAAACCTGGCACAGCTGGAAATACGAGGATCGCTGAATACTGAATTTTCCCAATATATCACAGTTATAGAAACACCTGTGCTAAGTAATTCCAAATAAATCCACTGACAATTCAGTGCTCAATAACCCTTGCAGTATCTCATTCATTTAAAACTCTGAGTCTATGGGTATGTCTACACTGCAATTAGACTCCTGCAGCTGGCCCATGCCAGATGACCCAGGCTCGTGAGTCTCAGGCTGAGAGGCTGCTTAACTGCAGTGTAGACATTCTGGCTCGGACTGCAGCCCAACCCCTGGGACCTTCATAGACTCATAGACTCTAGGACTGGAAGGGACCTCGAGAGGTCATCGAGTCCAGTCCCCTGCCCTCATGGCAGGACCAAATACTGTCTAGACCATCCCTGATAGACATTTATCTAACCTACTCTTAAATATCTCCAGAGATGGAGATTCCACAACTTCCCTAGGCAATCTATTCCAGTGTTTAACTACCCTGACAGTTAGGAACTTTTTCCTAGTGTCCAACCTAAATCTCCCTTGCTGCAGTTTAAGCCCATTGCTTCTTGTTCTATCATTGGAGGCTAAGGTGAACAAGTTTTCTCCCTCCTCCTGATGACACCCTTTTAGATACCTGAAAACTGCTATCATGTCCCCTCTCAGTCTTCTCTTTTCCAAACTAAACAAACCCAATTCCTTCAGCCTTCCTTCATAGGTCATGTTCTCAAGACCTTTAATCATTCTTGTTGCTCTTCTCTGGACCCTCTCCAATTTCTCCACATCTTTCTTGAAATGCGGTGCCCAGAACTGGACACAATACTCCAGTTGAGGCCTAACCAGTGCAGAGTAAAGCGGAAGAATGACTTCTCGTGTCTTGTTTACACCTGTTAATGCATCCCAGAATCATGTTTGCTTTTTTTGCAACAGTATCACACTGTTGACTCATATTAAGCTTGTGGTCCACTATGACCCCTAGATCTCTTTCTGCCATACTCCTTCCCACCTTGCAGTGTAGATACACCCTATGAATCTTATGGTGGCATTTTTGAAGTGGTGGCACATGGGGCTCGTGGGGGAAGCATTGAGAAACACTGATTCTATGACAGTGCTGGGCAACCTGCCGCAGACGGGCCACATGCGGCCCATCAGGGTAATCTGATTGCGGGCTGCGAGACATTTTGCTGATGTTGATCGTCTGCAAGCATGGCCCCCCACAACTCTTAGCGGCTGTGCTTCGCCATTCCCGGCCAATGGGAACTGTGGGAAGTGGTGGGCCACAGGGACATGCTGGCTGCCGCTTCCGCACCTCTCATTGGCAGGGAACGGCAAACCGCGGCCACTGGGAGCTGCGGGGGAACATGCCTGCGGACAGTCAATGTCAGCAGAATGTCTCGCGGCCTGGAATCAGATTACAGTGATGGGCCACATGCAGATTGCCCACCACTGCTCTATTACCTCAGGCTGTTCTTTTTCACATCTTTGCAGTGCACACCTTTGGGGAAAGTTATGTATTGATAAGTCCAGCCTTAGCCCTCAGCTGCACCAAACTTATCGCTGCTACAGCTGAGGAGGGTGACTTTCCATTCTTCTGATCCTGGGCCAGCCTGGGGCTGAAAAGGCCCCCAGAATAATTTAGAGCAGCCTATAGCTGTGACAATTGAAGGTTTGGCCCCCAATATGCCTTCTATGCAGAAGTGTGTGGGGGAGGCTGAGTATCCCAGCTTTGCACAACTTGAGGATACCCTTGCATCAGAGGAATCCTTGGCTGCCCTTTTCTGGCTTTCCAGCTGCTTTGCTCTGTCTCAGTAGCAGAACAGAGGGAAAGGATTCAGTGGGCCTGATTCACCACTGGTTTACTCCAGCTTTACACTGGTGTAACTCCATTGATTGCGCTGTCAGACAACTGATGTAAGGCAGTTCTGAATCAGCCAACACTGACATGCTAACTGTGTTCAGTGGAGTCACACTGGTATACAACTGGAGTAATATAGAGATGGGTCAGGCCCCACAATGAGGAGTAGGTATAATCCACAGGAAGTGGTGTGGCAGAAGAGTGAGTTTATAGCCAGAAAAGTAACCAATGCGATGATGTAAGAAGGTGAAAAGACAAAGTCTGGGTCCTGCTTATAATCTTACACACCGTTTGTTGCTTTTCTTGCCACCACCTCCTCCTCCCCCATCAGCATGCAAGCTACAGCAATTTACACAGATTTACTGATATCAATTACATCAACTTTTGTGCACCTCTTAATTTATCAGGTCTCCAGGTAAATAGTGGCTACTTGGATGTACTTGGAGGTTTCTGAACTAGTTCAGCTAAATCTTGTCTATTAAATCCCCCAAAGTGTTTTTCCAGTGTAATAAAAAGGTCCCCAGTGTTAAATACTGTTTATCTGCTAATCTCATTACTAATATAGGTATTGTACTGGAAGAGGGAAAAAAAAGCATTAATGCTGAAATTGTTAAAGAATGTGGGCCTGATTCCCCACTGCCTTGCACCTTTTACAGTGTGTAAAATGAGAGTAAAAAGTTCTACCAAATCACGACAATTGCATTTACTTCACCTATATGGAAGTATAAATGTCTTCACCAGGTTCAAGTGTTAGAGAATTAGGCCCTGTGGGATCTTTGTTTTCAAGGAATTACCCAAGAAGAGCTAGAATCAGATTTGTAAAGATAAGTGTGTCTGCAGAAAGGAGCAGATGAAAACCATTACAGTTAGTTTTCTTATCAGACTTAGTCTCTTTACAGGAATGGATAGCTATATTACTTGACTTGTAGTGTATTTGTGACATTCCAGCTGCATCTCTCCAGCATATGTAATTCTGTCAAGTGGAATAGCAAAAGCTGGTAACATGCACCAGCTGATACTTTTCAAATGGAGTTTGGAAGAAACCTGGGCTCTGATTCGCCACTACCTGGCCAGTCTGTTAGTGATTTGCACCCGTGCAAAGCTGGTATAAAAGGTTACTGATCAGAAAGCTGGTGTTTTGCATTCATTTTGCAAATGACTACACAGGGAACGATCAGGTCCTGTATATTTTATGCACATCATCAAAAAATTAATTAAGGGCATTTTTTCTTCTCTCGAGTCTGTCTCTAGTTTTATCACCATTCACTACTCGATACCCTGTTTGTGGCATCAGTTTATCATCCTGGAAACCAAGGCATTTCTTTAAACAACAAACAAGTTACAAGTATTTGCTTTGTCACGTTATAAGGTTAAGAAGGGCCTCACATACCAGCTAACGGCTATCCCCATCCCTATAGTCCTTTCATGACTTTTATTTGGGTCAAGCACACAGCATAGCTCCACAGACGTCTTTGGGTATGTCTACACTGCAACTGGGAGATGCGATTCCCAGCATGGCATTAGCTCACTTTGAGCTGGCACACTAAAAATAGCAGCATGGATGTTGTAGCTCTGGTGGAAACCCAGGCTAGCCACCTGAGTTCCAGCCTGCCGACCCCCTGGGTTGGAGCTTAGGCAGCTCGCCCAAGCCACTGCCTGTGCTGCTACGTTCACACTGCTATTTTTTTGCAGCACACTAGCTCAAGTGGACTAGCACAAGTCTGTCTACCCATGCTGGGAATCATACCTCCCAGCTGCAGCGTAGAGTCTAGACATACCCAGTGGAGCCATACCAGTTTACACTAGCAGCCTGGCCCCTTAAATATCAGCTTGCACTATCAAGACATCGTCTTCTAGCTTAGGGACCAATCCAGTGGGTTCCTTTGCCATGGCTGTGGCAGATCATCAGCCAACAAGAGAGTAATGGTGAAACATAATGTATCTGACACCATTTACCTTTATGTCTTATGTTCATGCTAACTTCAAACCTTTAGAAATCTGAGGCCAGATACCGGGTATTAAGTCTCAATGCACCCTTCAGAAGGCATAATTTGCCATGAAGCTAATTGCTGGGCCTCTGTCATTCAGTTTTTGGACACCTATGACTCTTAGATTGTTTTGCTTCATGTGACATACGATTCCCCATATTATGTGTGGGAAAAAGACACAAGATGCCAAGAATATGATTAATAGCTCTGGAGTTAATATTTAACAGAAAACAGTATTAACACAATCTACTTTACGCTATCAGGTCAAATATTTCAAATTGGCTGTCAGCTCAAACGTCTTCTTTAAATGACACCAAGCTGAACGAGACACTACAATTCTAGCTACAAAACAGTGTTAAAATGACAAACAACAAAAAGCCCTGCAGCTGTTCAGAATCTATCAGCACTATTAGCATGAACGGGACTATTTTTTAATTTAATACAGCAGTCTCAAATGTCAATAAGCATGCTGTTTTAGGGCTGCTTTGTGGTGGTGAGATAACACTCTGCACTGCAGACTCTCAGCTTATTACAATGAAAAATTAAAAACTGCCTTTGCTACACTCTGAGACATACCAATAACAAATAACCACAATGAGATCACAGTTTATAAAAGAGCAAATAACAAACATGATGCCTGATCCTGCAAAGGCTTGTGCATGCGAGTAATTTTACTCACTTGAGTAATCCCAAAGCTTTGCAAAGATCAGGTTCTTACTGTGCAAAGGAATAATACATATATTTGATTTATCATTGTTAATTATTTTAAAATACTTGCTTTTATATAATGCATTAGATTGGTCTACTGATGATCTTGGACAGTCCATAGTTTGAAATATTAAAATATGAAAATGTTCAAAGTTCTAAATTAATCTGATAAGCAGTTTAACTGTGCTAATTGTTTTTAAATGGCTTGATGATATCACCTTAGTCTGCTGGACTTGTGTCATTATGTCATCTCATTTAATGTGAAGCTCTGAGAACCATGTGTTGGCAGCAGCACTGGCTATAATAAATCAAAGCTACCTCCAATTCTTGCTCAGAAAGACTAGCATTTATGACATCATATCAAGTCACTGGACTTAAAACAATGGCCCTCTGTGTGGGTTTGAATGTGGGAGAAATATTTCAGTGAGTGTTGCAAGCCTGGGTTTAACTGAAAGGTTTTTCTTAGAAGGTAAAAAGTTAATATGTCAAGCCTTGAAGAAAAATAATAAATCATGCACATTTACGAGTGGGTTCCTAAAAGCTTTTAAAATGTACATATATGTGCATACATATATGGACAATTCTAACAAGTCTGTTTGCTTTTACACTTTAGCAATCCAGATGGGTTTTTTAAACCCTCCTTTTTTTTGTCATTATTAACACAAATGAATAGAGAAAATATAATCATTTCAATGATACAGAGGTTTATTCTTATTAACTGTAACCTAATCAAGTTACATTTCCACACATGTATCAACAATCCAGATATTTACTGTCCTATAATATATTTATTTTGCCCTTGGTTTGATAGAGCATATCAAACAAAATATCCACCATTCAAGGTGCAGAACATTCATCTGGAACCCATCTACAAATTTTGGATACTGTATTAAAAATAGCTACATAATTTTTCATCACTTACACACACAAAATTCTTGAACTTTGGGAATAAATGTCTCACCACTAGTGACAATTTAGGCTGGGATTTTCAAAGGAGTATAAAAGAGTTTAGGACGAAATTCTCCTGCAGGTCAAATTGGCAGAGATATTAGGGTTGGGGGTTTTTTTTTTTTTTTTTTTTGCCTTATTCTGCAGCATGGGGCATGGGATGTTTGCTGATTTGAACGAGAGTAAATGGTGGCTTCTGTATAACTTGAGGTCTTTATATCAAGAATTGATTACTTCAGTAACTCAGCCAGAGGTTATGGACATATTACAGCAGTGGGTAAGTGCAATGTGCAAGAGGTCATACTAGATGATCATGATGGTACTTTCTGGCCTTAAAGTCTGTGATTGAGATGGGCAACTAAACGCTATATGTGCCTTTGAAAAGCTCTGTCATCGAGTAGTCTTGATCCAAACAGAACACCCTGTAACAGAGAACCAGACATCCCTCCAAAAGATACCACATGTCATCTCATCTGCTACTGATCTAGAAGTCTCTTAATGCTCACTAATTTATAAATGGTTATCAATTTGGACCCACTTTTACTTATCTTTTAAGCATATTTTTGTTACTTCAATACACTCAGGATTTCACCCCACGTTTTGATTTTTAAGCAAAAGTCACTGCTGGTGACAATTGACAAATTGTCCACCCTAAAGATTGAAATTCCCTGCTTTACTATATAACAGCTGCAGAGAGAATGCAAACTTCCTCACAATACTCTGTCAGGGTGTCTCAGTCCTCTCATGGAGAGACTAACAGTTCTAGCGATTAAGATGATAGCTCAGTCTACAGGCCCATTTAGTTCTTGGACTCTCTGCTGAGATTCTCAACAAAGGTGTGTCTTGAGATGGTGCTTTTTGTGTGTGATGTGGACATTTTCCACTAGGAAATGTATTAATCAATTCATTCCTAATGGTCACCAAACAACTATCAGATTGTAACATCTTGGGGCAGAACTGAACCAGTGCCACAGAAATGAACAGCACCCGAGCAATCTAGAATCTTTAAGTCGTTTATGTGCAAAGCAGCACCAATACATAGTAAACCAACCTGTGCTCTTTTAGTAATTGTAGGGATTATGTAAACTGTGGCTTCTTTTTTGCCTCTGCTTAGTTGACAACTGGCATAGTGTTGTTAACAAGGGAGAACCCAAAGACATGCCATTAAAAATTTTTCTCTCAGCCAACAGCTCTTCACTAAGAGGAATGAAAATGCAGAAGCCTTCTAGGAACTGAGGAAAAGGAGGGGGAAAAGGAAGAAATCTTTGAAAAACACATAGGTCATTTAATCTATTTTTATTTTTTCATTTTGAAAAAGATACGTTTTCTGAAGGACTAAGGCTAGGTTTTAAAAATCAACAAAACGAAAAACAGATTGAGTCACCATGGGGGCACAGCACTCATATGGCAATGTGGCCCATGTACTATATCCATTTTCCCCTATTGCATTTGTCCTTCCCTATTTGTAAACACCAGGGCCTAGATGCCTATGGTGGTGGTAGTGTGGGGTGCGAATGACAATGCTTTATTATTTATTGGGCCTACAAAGTATGTCTTGAGTAACTTCAGTCATTAACCCAGAGTCCCTGGGATGGCTGAGCTGAGCTTGATGAAAGACTAGAGGAGGGAGAAGGAAGGGGGAGGGAATATGAAATAAACCTAGTTTTAAACCATGTTTATTCACCCCTGACTGGGCCAGGCTCTGGCATAAATTACTCTCAGGTATTCAGGGATCACCATAGCACCCAAAGAAGGCCCTCCCCATCCCTGCTGTACCCTCTATGTCAGAGGTATGATGGGGTAGGAGCTATTGGAGCATCTCTATGATGGAGGGATAGAGAAAATTTGTGTTTTTGCCAGCTTTATGGCTGCTTTACAGCACAAGAACAATTTTAAGCAGACTAAACACAGACTAGGATCTGGCCCACTGGGTCTTCTATAGAGTGATGGGATTCAACTGTCTGAAAGAGTACACAGCCCTGACGCCCAATTCTCATCTCAGGTATTATTGTGATGGCCACTAACAGAGGAACCCGTGAATCAGGAATAGTTCATTTATGGGAATCATTTGATTGCTGCCCCCATTTAGGGAAAGAAATCAGATACCTTTAATGCTGATTGGTTGCTTTCCTTATTTATGAGTAGCAGTGCTAGAAACATAGGGCTGGAAGGGACCTCAAAAGGTCATCAAAATCAGCCCCCTGCGCAGAGGCAGAAGCAAGTAAACCTAAGCCATCCCTGACACGTATCTGTCCAACTTGTTCTTAAAAACTTCCTGAGATTCCACAACCTCCCTTGGAAGCCTATTCCAGTGCTTAACTATCCTTATAATTAGAAGGTTTTTCCTCATATCTAACCTAAATCTACCTTCCTGCAGATTAAGCCCATTACTTCTTGTGCTACCTTAGTGGACATAGAGAATAATTGATCACAGTCCTCTTTATAACAGCCCTTAACATATTTGAAGACTGTTATCGGGTCCCCCTCATCAATCTTTTCTCAAAACTAAACATGCTGAGGCTTTTTTTTAAAAAAAAAAAAAACCTTTTATCATTTTTGTTGCTCTTCTTTGGACTTTCTCCAATTTCTCCACATCTTTCTTAAAGTGTAACACCTAGAACCAGACACAATACTCTAACTAAGGCCTCACTGGTACCGAGTAAAGTGGGACAAGTACCTCTCATGTCATACAGATGACATTCCTGTTAATGCACCCCAGAATGATATTAGCCTTTTCACAGCTGCATCACATTGTTGATTCAGATTCAGTCTGTGATCCATGATAACCCTCAGTTCTCTTTCAGCAATACTATGACCTAGCCAGTTATTCCCCATTTTGTAGCTGTGTACTTGATTTTTCCTTCTTAAAGTGCTGTACTTTGCACCTGTCTTTACTGAATTTCATCTTTTAATTTTAAAGCAATTATCTAATTAGTCAGCATGATTGTTCTGTACATTTCTATATGTGTGGTTTTAAGGGCTCTGATGTGTGTGTATGTATCAGCATAGTATCCAAATAGACTAAAATCCTGTACCTACATCATATCTATAATCTCATTTTGTGTATATTCTCAGACAGCACCATTATCTGATTAGAAAGCACTTTCAGGTAATTCAATTACTAAACGTTTTTCAACTGCTGTTAAACTATTAGGTTGTTCAACACATATTTAAATGAAGACAAGATACTACATATTGTAGAGACATGTGCACTCTTTTAAACTGGAGGGATAGCCCAGGGATATCTGATTTGTGTGCTTGTTAATAATGATGAAGAGAGAGTATGTATTACATTTCCTTGAATATGAGGGGAAAAGAAATTTCTAGGAGACATGATTAATGTCTTATGATAGAAAATAAATCATGCAACTTTGACAAGAGTAAATCAAGTCAAAATATGATTTTAAAAAACATGTGAAACAAGTTAGAGCTTTCTTTCTATTTTTTTAAAACAAAACTTCACAGTTGTCAGATCTTTATGGTCTCCAAATACTTTGCCTTTGCCTGTATGACCCAGTTGCAATCTAAAATAATGTGGCTTGAGCACTTAGGACGTTGTTTGAAAGTTCTGAATTGGAACTAGATGTCTGATTGGAATAGATTAATTTTAGGTCTGAAATGGGACTTGTTTCATCAAGATTTCTTGCGATCATCTCTTATAGCAAATGTTCCTTTTTGCTGCTTGAAGGAAAGATGATTACTTAGAAAAGAAAAGCAACACCAATGTCTTTCTTTTAAATATATTTAATTATTTTTGGATGTTTTCTACATTTCCAAATATATTGATTTCAATTACAACAGAATACAAAGTGTACAGTGCTCACTTATATTATTTTTTATTACAAATATTTGCACTGTATAAAGATAAACAAAAGAAACAGTATTTTAATTCACCCAATACAAGTACTGTAGTTTATTGTGAAAGTGTAGCTTATAAATGTAGAATTTTTTTTACATTACTGCACTCAAAAATAAAACAATGGTCCACTCAGTCCTACTTCTTGTTTAGCGAATTGAGTTTGCATGGCACTGCTGTAGCCGGCATTGCAAGGTATTTACGTGCCAGATATGCTAAACATTTGTACGCCCATTCATGCTTCAACCACCATTCCAGAGGATATGCTTCCATGCTGATGACAAGTTCTGGTTGATAATGATCCAAAGCAGCACGAACTGACACACGTTCATTTTCATCATCTGAATCAGATGCCACCAGCAGAAGATTGATTTTCTTTTTTGATTGTTCAGGTTCCGTAGTTTCTGTATTGGAGTGTTGCTCTTTTAAGATTTCGGAAAGCATGCTCCACACCTCTTCCCTATCAGATTTTGGAAGGCACTTCAGATTCTTAAACCTTGGGTCGACTGCTGTGGCTATCTTTAGAAATCTCTCATTAGTACCTTCTTTGCGTTTTGTCAAATCTGCAATGAAAGTGTTCTTAAATCGAACAACATATGCTGGCTCATCATCTGAGACTGCGATAACACAAAATATATGGCAGATTGTGGGTAAAACCACCGAGCAGGAGACATACAATTCTCCCCCAAAGAGTTCAGTAAAAAATTAATGAATGCATTATTTTTTAAACAAGTGTCATCACTTGGAATGGTGGCTGAAGCATGAAGGGGCATACGAATATTTAGCACAGTGGTGGACAACCTGCGGCCCATCAGGGTAATCTGATTGCTGTCCGTGAAACATTTTGCTGACATTGAGTGTCCGCAGGCATGGCCCCCCACAGCTCCCAGTGGCCACAGTTTGCCATTCCCGGCCAATGGGAGCTGCGGGAAGCGGCAGCCAGATGCCAGCTCCCATAGGCTGGGAACAGCGAACCATGGCCATCAGGAGCTTGGGGGGGCCATGCCTGCGGACAGTCAATGTCAGCAAAACGTCTCGCAACCTACAATCAGATTACCCTGATGGGCCGTATGCGGCTCGCGGGCCACAGGTTTCCCACCACTGGTTTAACATATTTGGCATGGAAATACCTTGCAAACTGGTGACAAAAGTGCCATACAAATGCCTGGACTGTTCTTACTTTCAGGTGACATTGTAAATAAGAAGCAGGCAGCATTATCTCTGTAAATGTTTGTTTGTTTTAGCAATTTGCTGAACAAGAAATAGGACTGAATGGACTTGTAGGCTCTAAAGTTTTACACTGTTTTGTTTTTGAGTGCAGTTATGTAACAAAAAAAATCTACATTTGTAAATTGCACTTTCACAATAAAGAGATTGCACTACAGTACTTGTATGAGGTGAATTGAAAAATACTATTTCTTTTGTTTATCTTTTTTACAGTGTAAATATTTGTAATAAAAATAAAGTGAGCACTGTACACTTTGTATTCTGTGCTGTAATTGAAATATATTTGAAAATGTAGAAAAACATCCAAAAATATTTGTAATAAACTTAAATTGGTATTTTATTATTGCTTAACAGTGCAACTAAAACTGTGATTAATCAAGATTAATTTTTAAAATCAAGTTAATTTGTTTTGAGTTAATCACTTGAGTTAACTGCAATTAATTGACAGCCCTAATAAATACACAGATGTGGGATTTAGGCACCCTGGTTCTGCAATATTGTAAAATATTATATCAAGAGATTTAACATTACTCTTGCATCCCTCGCTCTGTCTGCTTTCCCTCCAAGGAGTTGTGAATATTAAAATGTAAATTGTGGGCAGACTGCCCAAAGAGGCATTAATGTGGGAGTAGCCATAATTTATGCATCCTATTGTATACAGGCAGAATTGTACAGCCAGTGTGGGATGTAATCTTCAAGGGGTTGTTGGTTTAAAGGAATATTTATTGATGGAAATTGTGTATTGAGATTAGAATCACAATCAAACATGCATATTTTTCATCATGTAAACACAGGAATTATTGTTAACTAGTTCACAGGATTCACTTTCTATGCTATAAATATTTATATGCCCTGGATTTCTGTAAGCCCCTCTCTTATTTAGGTTTTCTCTTCCTTTCTCTCTCTCCAGAGTCTGGTGGCTCTAGACAGACTAACACACAGAGTGTGCTGTAAATTGCTCTAATGAAGGTTTCTTTGGCCAATCAATGGTTACATTCTAATATATCACCAGTACTTTTACTCCTACTCTATCATCAGCACCAAGCAGGCTAATCTGGCTTTACCCCAGCATGTCATTTTTCATCACTCTTTACAGCATGTTTTGATCTTGCCTATTTTGATCCATTTTAGCCCTTACTCAGCCTTCTCCTTCAGACTTAATAGACAGTCCTTCTCCACAGCCTACAAAATACATTTTCTCATGTATAGTTTATCTGATGCAATCACCAGAACAGCATTCCCTTCAGCATCAACTACAGGGCTAGATTAATTATGCTGATCAGCCACTCCAGGAGAACAAAACCAAATGTTTATATTATCTAGCTCTTACAATCTGAAACTTCATCTCCTTTACGGAAGTTTTACTTTTTGGCTTTTAAACCAGTTGGAAGAGCCTAATGATCCAACCCTGATTACATTCACATCTTGAGTATTCACATTGGCATCACCTGTGTAAGGGTGGCAAATGATAGCCCTAAAAATGCTAAAGTTTAGAGGAGAGCTCAGGAAGCTTCAGTGATAAGGACCACAGGCCAGATTCTGGCATCCTGACTCAGGCTGAACAGTACCTTGAAGTCAGTCAGACTATTTGCTAAGTGAGATACTGCTCTGTGAGAGTTAAGGTGTGAGAATATATAGCCCTGAATTCTCAGAATTACCTTTTACAAGTGACCAGTGGCACCAAAATGGAGTTTACAGGTCAATTGTAACTCTAGAGTCCAGTGTTGGAAGTGACCACCCTTAACCTCAACAGAGAGGTCTCATCACGATATGTTCCTCTGTGATCTTTGCGGGAGGCCATTCGATCAAGATGGAGTGCTGCATACTAAGACTAGTGGGGTCCATAGCCCAAATCTCTTTATTAAAAGCCAGGATGAGCGCAATCTGCAAATGAGGTGTGGCTATTTGACTCCTGGCCAGTGGCTAATGGAATTCTCATTTGGCTGAAGGATGGAAGCCCTTGCACTAGAGTTAAATATACATTGGAGGTGCAGACGGTGGGGCGGAATCCAACAGCATAATATTGGAGAAAAAAGGCTCAAAAGTGAGATTCCACTTCTCCTGCTGTTCTAGAACACACTCAGCTGCTGGAATGTAACAAGAGTTGATGGCCCAGTTATGATGAATTTATCCACTGTTTAAGTGGAAACAGGAGTCTGACAAAGCCTTGCCTGCTTTTTGTTGTACTGTTAAATGTCAAAAGTAACATTCAGCCACAGAGCAGCCAAAATGAAATAAATTGTAACAGCACATTGTGTAGAAATGAGCAACCATGATTCATATTTTCACCTTCAAAAAAAAAAGTAAAGAAAAATTCCGTCCAAGCCTTTCCACCTTCCTTGTTATTCTGCCCTGATTAGTGCAGACTTTACTACACACCCTTCAGGAATCTTGCTGCCTATAAAAAGAAGATGGAGGAGAATGCTTATCAATGCTTACAATGTCATTTCTAATATATTTGAGAGTTTGGGCCTAATTCACAGTTACACTAAGCCCCTCTTTGCACAGCTTTGGCAGCAGAAAGTTGATTTACAGTGGATATAAATACAATTTACACGCACCTTCAGGCACATTTGCACTGTTGATTCTTTGGTTTTCTGAGTTAGCCCTGAACTAACTAAAGGTGACTTTCTATGGGGCTGAAGTGTGTGGTAGCAAAAGCAGCTGTGAGGGTTACTTTCTCTTTCTGCTTTGGTTTATCTGGGTTTAGCTGCCTGTCATGAACACTGGGTGTGTCAGTCAGCAGCTTTCCGAATGGCCTCTGCAAGCCAGGGTCTACAATTCTCCTAGTCTGTCTGTCTGTCTGTCTGTCTCTCTCTCTCACACTCACACACTCACACACACACACACCACTTTCACCCGTCTCATCTTGCAAGCTCATTGAAGAGCAGGTCCTTTTTCTAACCTTATGTTACCTGACCTGGTGCATTTTCTGACCTTTTTACAACCCCATGACAGGATTTGGCCCAGGTTCCCCATGTAATCCTATGATCAGTTTGCAGACATAGCAAGGACGCATATTTTGCCAGCCTCAGATATGAAAGTTCACCAAAAGTTCCAAGTTGAAATGTGTCAGGTGGCTATCAATAAACGTTGCTTTCTATGTCCCATTAAAGCTCATTGCTTTACATCTTCATTTTATTGTTTTCAGCTAATATGACTAATGTAGCATGTTAACTTAGAAAGTGAACTGCTGGCGGAAGAGGTGAGACGAAATGGAGGTGTGACTGCTAAATGTAATCACTAGAAAACTGCTGATTGTACTCCTCTGCAGCATAGTCAAGAGATAATTTTAGAACTTAGGCAGGAAGCTGAGTAGGATGCTGAAAAAAATATGCAGTGGGCACTGATCACCCTTTCCATAAACACACTAAGAACTTTCATCACTTTCATACTGCAAAGCTATGAAACATTAATAAGATATATCTAGTAACTAAGTATCAGGTTTTCAGAAGAGCGTAGCACTCAAAGCTTACGTTAGATTTTCAAAAGAACTTAGCTTTTATTTAGGCCCCTAAATAAGTGGCCAGATTTTCAAAAGAGCTCAGCACACTGGGTGCTTATTTAGTTGCTACAAAAGAAGCTGAGTTCTTTTGAAAATTGGCCCTCATATGCTGAAGCAAACATCCCCAAATGTATGCAATATATTAAGCTTTTAAATGAAGATCACGCAGCTCATCACCTGCATTTAACTAAATAATAAAAGTGGTAGGGATAACATTTATAAAGTAATCTATTATTTTAAAATAATTCATTAGAGTTAAAAGCATGAGTGAAACATAGAACAGGAAATATTTTACCAACAACAATGTACGAAACAATATTTTTGGTGTCAGCGTAACAGGTACACCAACTTTTTCAACTTCCTATTAACTTCACTGATGGAACACAAAAATTTTCCTAAAAAACAATGTTTTTTAAACGGGAAAAGTTACACTGAATACACAAAATCTTTGCTATTTATAGCTTAAAATAGTGTGAAAAAACAGCCTCTTCCCTTTCTTTAATGTGATCAAGACTGGTATTTCCTGTCTCAGACTATGTGATTAGACTTTAAAAATGGTAGCTTCCTGTTTGATTGAACTGGTTTTCTTTATTATATCTAACACACCTTATTACACCTTCTAATGCTTTAAGTTAACTAAGATCTATGATCTCAGCTGCACTGGTATAATTTCACTGAAGACAACAGATTTACTTTAAATGAGTTTACACCAGTGTATCTGAGGGCATGTCTACACTGCCCCACAGCTTGAACTCCTGGGGTGTGAATAGCAGTGCCACCAAAGTACTGCACCTTAACCCTCTTGTGTGGACACTGTGGGTGTGAACTAAAAGGTTCCTATTTTGCACTAATATAGACCTATTTGAAGAGGACTACATTAATGCAAACTAGGAACCTTTTAGTTCACACCTGCAGCATCCACACGGAGTTCCAGCTCAGCTTTTTGGTGTGCATGCTCTTCGCACCCTCATAGTCTGAGCTGTGGGGCAATGTAGACATGCCCTGGGAGCAGAATTTGGCCTCTATTTTCAGATCTAATTTACAGAGACAGTTTGGAAGTCCTAACATTCTCCCCCCCACATCATAACAATCTTTCCTGGACACAAACTCATTGATTGTTTTCCCTGCTTTGTTAAATAACATTTACATGGCAAAATGTAATGGAAGAGAGAACTTTTGGATGAACTAAAGCAGTATGTGACATCAGCACTCTTGCACACAGCACAGATATTTTAGATGACACTAAGCCCCTCTTTGTGAGAGACAAAATCCTAAAAAGGTCTCCTTGATTTTTAATGTATCTGTTCAAAAGAAATCTGAATAAGCAGACACCTAACTCTAATAGTTAATGAATTTCTTAAAATCTTCTCAACTTTTTCCAAAATTCCATGCAACAGGACAACTTTAAACATCTGCATCTGAGATAGGGAACTACGGCTAGATTTTCAAAGGTATTTGGATGTCTAACCCCTTTAAAAATCTGGACCCTAGTCTTATCTAGACCTTCTTAAGAGTAGCATACACGTGCTGTATGGAATCTCAAATGGATTTTTAACAGTAGCATACATTTTTAAGTGCTTTCCTTCTTTTATAACATCCTTCAGATTAGATAATTCCCCAAACCCTACTGATTATGTCCACTAATATTCCTATTAACATAAATGATTATGCTAATCATATAACAAACTCATATAAACAAAAACATATCCAATCTTACACAAAATAAAAATATTAAGCACAAATACTAATGGTGTTTCTAGATGAAAATACAGTTCAAATGCAGAGTTGGCTAATGCTTCTTCACAAGTGAACATTACATTCTATATTGATAAAGCCTATTGGGCAAATATTGAAAAAAGGCTACTATGAAGACCACCTTTAAAGGTGGACTGTTGAAGGGTGATCTCAATTTGCTTTGCAGAGATTAATGGTCTACACCATTGAACAGTGGGGGGGAATTGGGATATTTTCTGGTATTTGGCCATGAAAAAATGAGCTGTGCAGACTCACCTACATCAATAGGTTAAGGAAATTGCTTATATTCTGTGTGACAGATATGTCCAGTGTATAATGTCAAAAGTTTAAAGCCTGCAGGCTTCAGGGTAAAGCTGATATACAGTAGCTCAGGCCTGAATAACACTGCAGCAATATTTACAAAACATATCCCAATAGCCACGTAAACCCACATCTAATCCTTGATGATTACTTTGACATTTGCTTGTTAAAAACCTGATCGCCTCTACACTTTGTGTGATTTTGTCTGCACAAGTCAGGAGGAGTTAACTGGACAAATACGCTGCTGTTATTTTTTAAAACCTTTTTACCTAGATAACATAGTAATTGCTGGCTTAATTATTTTTTTCTTGATGAGTAGAACTTTGGTTTTCTATAATATCTTGGCAAACTACAAGAAGCTTGTGAATTAAATTAAATAAACAAGTGCAGCTTAAAAAATATCTGCATTAAATATAGCATATTTGGAGATAACTGAGTTTGGTGCTAAACTATTAGTTTAATTTTTGCATGTATATACATATATGAAAATAGTCAAGATGTCTCATCCTTACCAGTAAAGTGCATGATGCAAACTACAAGCATCACCAAATACAAAAATTATACTCTTTGAATAATTACAGGTGATTTCAAAATATATTTGTCCTTACTACTTCTGTAGGCATAAGGGAATTCGTAAACAAATCAGCATGTTTCTTAAAATTATTTATATATTATATATAAAAAGGGTCTCCTAGGTCAGATTTTTCACTCTCTTACACTGGTTCTACACCTGTCAATCAAGACTGCACTGGTTTGAAGTCCCTGGAGTTACATGGGCATAAAACCAGTATCGGAGTGGCGAATCAGGCCCATGGTGTTTCAAAAAATGACATTGTCGCAAGAGCTCAACATAATAAAATAGGAAATCATTCTCCATTGCCTGCTTCTTGGGAAGTTAGTTATACTAGTGCAAAGAGATTGTAAAGTGCTACCAAATCCGAATGGTAGTGGTTTACACCCACTTTGCACTCGTGTACATGACTGCATAAGGTACAGGGCAATGGAGAATCAGGGCCAGGTAGATGAAAAACAAAGGAGTATTGTTTGAAAGAAGGTGTGATAGTGCAAATAGCAGTCAGCAACGGACTTGAGATTTAAATATCTATGGAAGTTATATGGCTAGGTGAGCACTAGCTCTGGCCATCACAACAGATGTTTGCTGCTGAAAGCATTATGTAAGAGAATGATAACTCTTCTGTTTGTCATCTAGAAGAGTTACACAATCTTTGACTATACATAGACATACACACTGCAGAGAAGATTTGCATAATTAGGCTAATTCAACAAAACCTGGGGCAACCATCTCAGTAGAGTCCTACTATTACATTTAAGGAGTAATCTGCTGCTGTCAAATTCCCTGTTACTTTATGATGCTTTATTCTGAATTAAAGTCATGATAAAAGTCAGGACTGGCCTCAAACTAGAGTTGGGTAAAATTCAGCATTTGTATTTGATGGAATTTCACCTAGAATGTTTGCAGTGTTGTTTTTTCCAAGCCATATCATGCAACTCACATTTTACTTTGTGTAAAATTCCTACAAAACGGCTATTTTCACATTGGAAACCTGTGAAAAGTGTGAATTTAAGCATGTTTTCCTTGCCAACCCATTTCCCTCAACAATTAGATCACTTTCACTTTAAATAAACCTTCTTAGCTCACCAAAAAAGGGCTCTCTGAAATTGATCCATTTTAAAGTTCATAAGTAAATGTAAATAAACAGGAGTAAATTTACCTTTTTTATGATGAATATTGCGCACACCTCTCTTTTGAATGCACCTAGTATTGGTAGGTTACCATCACTTCACAGCATTTGGCAACATGAGGTTCCAAAACAGCACAGATTACCACACTTGTTGTGAAAATCCCCATACTCCAAACCTTTCATATACATAAAGGATTTTATAAGACACCTTCCGATTTCCCTTCCTCTTATGCTTTTCAGCAATGCTCCAAAGTAGGATTCAGCTGGAAAGCAATTTTCTGATTTGAATGGTAAGAAAGTAGGGGGACAGAAGGCACTTCAAAAAAGTAGCCATGTAATCTAATTTCTCTCACAGGATATCCTGGAATAGTTTCTAAGTGGTACACTCAATACCCTCTTGCATGCAGACTTTGCAAGAACCAACTGGAAAAGATGAGTGCAATGGGCCTTGTTTTTCTCAAGGGAAAGAAAAATGCTTCTTGAGCCAAGCTGTTCAATAGAGAGTTAGCAATGTCTGTTCCCTCTTACTCCATTGTATGGCCTGTTATACAGAGAGTCACTGACAGGTCCCTCTGGCCCACCAACCTGACAGACATCAAAAGGATGCCATGGACTTCACTTCATTTCTGACCTGGGGCTAGGCACCTATCCTGAAAATAGCATGAACTACTCCACAACCCAATCCTAGGCTAGAACTGGCCTCTCAACTCCACATTCAAGGAGCTTGTGTGTTCAGCACTCACAGTGGCCTGTAAGTAACACTGGGAGGGATTCTCACTTCACCTTGAGACTCAATTTCCAACCCCAGAAAGGCAGGCAGGTGAAGGATAGGTGGCAGGACAAATCCCACGCCAACTCCAGCTCAGAGCACAGCACAGTTTATGGGGTGAGATCAGAAGCATTGTTCAAATGATATGCTCTCTGGGGTTGGGAAGTTGTCTCTCAAGGAAGCCTGAGAGACAGCTCAGCAATCTTATTTTTTAACGAGTCTCTTTCTGCTGCCCATGAGCATAGAGGACCTTCTTTCTCCTCATATGCCACATGAGGAGATCTTATATGTACTGAACATGTACAGACACAGGCACAATCCAGGGTCCCCCTGCGGCCACAGACTGTGCAGACAATGAATAATGCTTGTTGTGATTTTGTTCCAAAAAGAGAGAGCTCAGAAGTTTCTATCACCAAAAAGGAAACACTTTATTTGGAAGGTGTCTTCCTCAGACAGCAAATTAAGAGACAGCCCAGTGGGGCAGCTCACATTTTTTATTTTATAACAATAATTACAGCCCTGAATTGCTCAAGTGAGCTACAGAATTATTATTAGTTACATTCTATCTTTTTCTGTATCTTTTTAGCAAATATTCATATCTCTAGTTTCCACTACCTGAGGTTAGAAATATATTGTTACCATTAGCAGGAAGATAGGTGAATAGCTGGTACTGGCTTCTCTTCCGCTTTCCGTTGCAGACATAAAAATTGACCTGAACAGGACTGGTAATTCTCTGATTGCGGAAAGGTGGTATCTCCACCACCAGTGAATTCTACAGAAAGAAACGTTAGAAAGTCAGTACATATCTAAGACAGTAGCTCTGCACAATAATACGGGTACATCAACTATGGGAATGTCTCTGCTGAATTCCCAAAGAGAAATATCGTCACTGCATACTGACTGGTGAGCAAGCCTTGGTGGGACTGAAGGTCGTGCCTGCAGCATGTTTTTTGGGTCCTTTCTGTCTAATACTTCCTGCAGCTCGGCCTAGATTTGGGTTTCTTCAGCAAAGAGGTTGATTACTGGGGTCAGAAGTGTGAAGGAAGGATAACCAAAGCTGTACCACATGTATCAAGTTTGTAGATGTTACTTGCCAGGGATTTATACTTTTAGAGGAGTAGTTTCCAGAATGCTGAGATCAGAGTTGGGCATTACTGATGACATTTGTTAATAATGTTTGAGCTGCTTTGATGCCCAGTATGGGTACTATAGAAAGAACAGGAGCTTTAAATGGTGTGATTCACGCTTACTCTTGGTATCACAAAAAGATTTTCCTTTTTAATACTTCCATGTTCCACAATGAAATATTTTTTATTTAACATATTTCTCCAGCCATGTCAGTTTGGAGGGTGATCTTGTCAACTCTTCTCATCCCAGAAAGGTTAGGCCTGGTCAATGCATGGCTGGGATATCTCAAAAGGACACCAAGTGCTACAGGAAGTGGTGCTGGTGATCCCTTAGACAGCTCTCTTCCCTGAATTACTAGTGGAACATGTTCCAAAAGGGTGCTAAGAACAAACTTAGCTGCTGACGGCATCAACTTTTAGACCCAAAAGTAAAACTGTGGTTCTGTTTTTGATCACTAAAAGACACCAAGGACTTTTTTGAATGAGTAAGAGTGACTGATAGTGATTAGTATCCTGGCTGGTTTCAGATTCAGCTCTTTAAACAGTTTGCCCACATTTCTGCTGCAGTGGATAAATTATTCTTTACTTTTCCTAATAAACTGTTGTGTAGGATTGCTGGACTGGAAGAGAGGCTGTGCTTCCCATCTATAAATAGCTGCATTTTAGGGATGATTTCAGTGATCCAGTCTGTAAAGATGTATGCTTCTCAAACTGTGAAGCTGGTCTCCTACGGAGCTTCCAAATCTTTCTGGAGAAGGCACAAGGAAGCCAGAGAAAGTGTTGTGTCTGGTGGGTTTTTTTGTTTTTTGGCAAAAGCAGAACCCAGAACCGTATTTCTTTCTTTGCTGAGCTCAAAGTGGAATTGAGCCAGCAAAAAGAAAAAAAAAAGTCACAGGCTGGCCCCATCCAGATATTGAAAATACACATTCCAAATGCATTTATTTTCAGAACAGATTTCATTGAAGGTCTTTTGTCCCCACTCCCATTAAAAGAAAGGTTTCCAAGAGGGAAGGCCTTACTACTTGATCTGTCAGGGTAGCGAAAGAGTGCCAAAGTTTTGGAAAGCCCACTCTAGAAGAAGAGTGCTAGAGAAATGAAACATATTTTTAATTGCGGTGTTACAATATTTAAGGCATACTTACTGGTTTGCACATTTCTTTGTCGGTTTTGGCTTCCATTTCCCACACATGGTGACCATCTAAAAGACAAAAGAAGAAGAAAATTAAATCTAGTTCTGTGCTTTGTTTTCTCCCCTTCAGCCTGAGCCTACAGTTATTGACACATTATGAAACCTCTGTTGGGGTGGAGGAAGAAGGAAAATAGTTCTGTTGATGGGTTGCCCAAACTTTGCCCAACCAAGAAGGCACATAAGTAACTTGCCAGGAGCATGGGGTCCCATTTAGTTTGTTTAAAAGGGAGGGAGCATGGTCCAGTGGACAGGTTACTAGGATGGGAGTAAAAAGATTGAGATTAAAATCCGCCACTAATATGAGTAACTCACTTCACCGCTCATTTCCCCATATGTAAAATGGGAATATTGATGCTTGCCTCCCTTTGGAAAGTGTTTTGAAATGTATGAATGATAAATACTATCAGAGCCAAAAGTTAGGATTAAAAAGGAGCAGCGTAATGAAGGGTATCAAATTATAGCTGTCCTCATCTTCAATAGGTCCCAGCATGCAATATTCTATTTTGATATGAGCAGCCTGACCAGAGCTGTTCAAGTTTCTGCTGCTTAGATCAAGCAGGAGCATTGCTGGGAAGTGTAGTGTCTATGCATGACACCTCCACATTAAAGATCAATGTACACCAGTGAAGGATCTGCTCCTAATATGTCTGTGGGACACGTTGAATTTTGGGGCTGCATCTGGCTTGCAGGCTGCGCTTTGGCCAGTCCTGTTCTATTAGTTCAATGTGTCCATATGAGATTAATTTTAAACCATGAGGTTTAGGTTTTCTGGTGATTTCTTTTGGGAAATATTTGTTTTTGAAAAATTCACTGATACAGGAACAAGTGGTCAGTGAGGAGATTTTTTGTGTTTGTTTTTCAGTGCTTCAAAACTCAACAGCAGGGAAATGAGAAAAATAATACAAAATGTAAGGTTTCCATTCCCTGAGCCCAGAAAAGGAAAAATATGTACAAATGGCCACAAACAGATCGCTGTCTGAGTTCAGCAGCAGGGACACTTGTGGTTTAATGCGCATGAGATGTCATTGGAGTGAATGGGAAAATTAAACTTGATGTCATATCTTTTGTATATTTATTGCAGCATTGGGACATGCAAATGCAAATATTAGTTATTTTGAACTTCACCACACAGCTGTTCGCATGTTTTAAAAAACAGCTTCTCTGGAAGGTACCAGTGAATGCACTTTTTCTTCTCTCTTCGCTTTCATGCCAAGGATGGAGGTGACACATTTAAAATGGTCTGATTTATTACAAATGTCTGTAAATAATATTTTTGTGTACACCACTCACACTGTGAAAGGAATGCTATAGTGGAACTGGCTTTTGGTGACTGTTTATACGTCTCAAATTATTTCTTTTTAACATAAAAAAAGACATACAGTATGAATGCTACACACTTAGAGCACGGCTAATTTGGAATGTTTTCTATTAGAAATAATCAGCATATATGCCTTAGTTTCTTCCTCCATTTTAAATCAGGCCACCAAATAAAAATTAACAAGAAAAAATCTCTGCAGTAGGTACTGTAATAATAGGGAGAAAGAAGAGAAGAATTAGCTATACCAGCACTCAAATCTTTCTAGCAGTGTCTTTTAGGACTGACAGGATTAAACAGATCTTGCAGGAGTACTGGGGATAACTTTAGAATTAATCCACCAGATGCTTTTTCTAAATTGACAATAAAAAAACCTGACCACAATCTGTCAAACTGGGACCCATCTTTTCTCCATGAAAAAAAAAAGTTAAACTGAAGTCAAAATTAACATGATTCTGAAAGTATCAGAATTTTGACAGCACTACAAACTATTCAGAGTTACAGTCTGCTTAGGAACCTCTGCTTTAGTAGTGTTTTTACCTAAAGAAGTGCAGTCTAGTAGTGAGCATGTGTTAAATTTGCCTTTGTAAGTGGATTACCAAACTTCAGGGTTTTTTCTTATGTTTAATTTCCACCTTGCAAGATGAATGACTTGAGTCAGGAATCTGTTTTTATTTCTTGCCAATATTTTTGTAAAATATAAAATGGCTCCTTCTACAGCTAACCTTTCAATTACCTCATCCAGGGCTGCCATTATGTGCTTTTGAAATTTTTATGATGACAAAGAGTGAGTTTTTTCAGAAACATTTTAGATGATATAATCTCAACTGTTCTATATAAAATAATCCTGAGCTGTGTTTATTCTTTGGCTATTATCTAGAAGCTAATAAGAACACAAGCTTTTGCTCCAATAAGAAATTCTCTTGAGAATGTCCAGACCTTTGCTGTTTAAGGGGGAGGGGGAAAAGACGACTCATTAAGAGTTTGTGACATTTCATTTAACCAAAACATAAGGAGGAGAAGTTGTTATGAAGCAGAGACAAAAAAAGTAGACAATTCTTCATGTTACGTCTGGTGAACCGAGAAGGAAATCTCAACGCCCACGGAATGGGATCAACTCCAGGAGGGAAACCTTAGACCACTACGTCAACTTCTCACAGTAAACATGTTTTGCAGGTTTATACAGTTCAGCTGAAATTAAAAAAAGAAAAAGAAAAAAGAAAAGAAAAAAAAAAGATGGGAATGGAACAATTTGTGGGAGCTTGAAACATTTGCCTCTCTCAGGGAAAAGTATTTTTCTTCCAGTGCCACATATGCCCAGTATCCTACCAAGTATGTAGGATACCGTCTCTTGTCAGAATGCCTGAGGAGTGAGGACCGATACACCACAAAAGTTTCCATTGTAAGTCTGCCACATCTGCATCAGCCTGGCTGACTCACAGCCCAAGGCAACTCCCTGCCTGGCCAAGGGCCAACAAAAGTACACCAGAGCAATTTATACCTTTCCAAAATGCAAATAATTCAAATTACAGACATAACACAAAGCTGAAGCAGACACATTTCAGGCATTCCCGTTAAAGTTTACTCTCTGGAATTACTGTACCCAAATGGGCAGTTGTTATACAAAGAGAGAGAGAGAGTCTTTTCCAATTTATTTATTTATGTTTACAAAGTATTTTTAAAATCCACTCTCCAAATCAAATGCCTCATTTCAGTCAGAGTGTTTGTTAACATTGTGTTATGGTACATTGAAGGGATAGATGTATGGGAAATCTCTCTCCAAAGCTCACATTTCGCTTCTCTTTTGGATCAAGAGAATGCCTCAGGGTTTTAATTTTTTTGCACGGGGAAGGGAGGCACGCCACAGAGAACATAGAGCAAAGCCCAGTGAAGTTACTGGAGATTAAATCTTGGCCCCACTCTGGGAGTTTTCAGTGGGCTTTGGAGTGTGGGGAACCAGCTACACAAATAACAAAACTTCTATGCAAGCAGGAAACCGTTTGGCTCTTTCTACTCAGGATGGATCTAAGAGTCTGGAAGGGCAATATTAGTGCTGTTTGTCACAATTTACAGCTGGTGATCAGTGTAATTGTCAACTGAAGACACAGGGATTTGTTGGGAAGTCTGACATTTAAAGACTGATAACTGTGATGTGCCTTTATTGATAGCATTTTCTGTTCTGAGTGCAAGTCGTCCAGCTCTGTTTTAGCATTCTTTTTCAGTTGGTGGTAAGCACATGGAGTTACTAGTGATGAAAACACGGTATATCTACTTCATTAGTATGGGTTTTTTTGAACTTTTCAATATATAAAACCCATTTAAAATGGAATGGCTCAACAGTGAATGGTTCTTTGTAGTTCACTCCTATCAACTGCTCATTGCAGAGTTAAAGGAAACTGTGCAGATGTCCAGAAGTAAAAATATTCTAAATCATTAGGGAATTCCCTGAAGCATGAGTCACAGAAACGGCTTCCCCACCACACCCAACTAGAAGATTTCCACATAAAAAGGCATTGTAGGCCTGTTTTAACACAGCAGAAGCGCTAAAAGAAGTTGAGTAAACCTCACAGTATCAGTTACTTAGATATATTGTGGTCTCTTAGGCTTCAGTATTTTTCTTCACATAGCGGTAACTTAGAGGCAAAGAGCTATAAAGGCTTTCCAAAGAATTGTTTTGCTGTCTTCTAATCCTTATTGGTGTATGTCAGAAATTATCTTTATGTGTCTCTAGGACTGTGTTTACTTTCTACACACCAGAAAATTGCTGCTGAATAGCTAGAGGTTTAAGAGATCACAAGAATCAAACCAGCAGTTTAGCTGGAAGATTACATTAACATGAAGATTTTATAGGCACACAAAAATTAAGAGGAGAAATAGCAAGATCAAAGAATATGCATTATCAAAACAACAAAAAAACTAGAAACCCGAAAGCCTATGACATCTGTGTCTGGTGATCACTCCAGCTTTGCCTCCATGAAATGGACATAACAAGAGACTTTGTAGACGCTTATATTGTCTTACTTTACTTGAATAGATTAAAAATATTCCAGCTTCCATAATAAACATGCGGTCACTCAAAGACATAGAAAAAAACAGATATTATCTAGGATTTAATTGCCTATACTTTGCCTCCTTCCAGTCTGCAGTTAAGCCGAGCTTGGCTGCAATGGTGAATTGGGCCTGTGGTTTTTACATGGATATATTTTTCAACCAAAGGTTTGGAACTACTTTCTCCTAAAGGAGCCCATTGTTTGCTTAATTGTTGTGAATTTGCTGTCAACACTGATTTCCTGAACAGCTCAGTTCACCTTATTATATAGGAGATCCACAGCAACTGTGCAATACTGGGGTCCAAACAGAGACATTGTTACAGCAGAATATGGCATGACCATATGTTCTGATTTTTGGGTGCCCTACAGACAAAGCCTACCCTACCCTACCCTTATTCAAGTTAATGTGTATTTCATTGCCATCCAAATCCTTCCGCGTTACAGGAGTCACAAGTTTTAGATTTATCTTCTAATAATTCATTCCTTGTGAAGTGTGTTCATGTTATCGCTTGACATGGAGATGATTGATTTGCAGTTATATCCTCAGGGAAGGGTAGGTTTCTATGCTAGAGGAGAGAGTGGATATTAAGTTGGACTCCTCTCATTCAGAGCTGCAATCAACCAGCCTTGTGTTTAGATACCACCAGTTCTCACAAGTTAAGCAAGCTAGGTCAGGTGTGTACTTGGATAAGAAAACTCCAAAGGAAACCTAGTAGGGCTGTCAATTAATTGCAGTTAACTCGAGGGATTAATTTAAAAAAATGTAATCACGATTAATGACAGTTTTAATCGCACTGTTAAACAATTGAATACCAATTGAAATTTATTAAATATTTTGGATGTTTTTCTACATTTTCATATATATTGTATTCTGTGTTATTGAAATCAAAGTGTGTATTATTTTTTATTAAAAATATTTGCACTGTAAAAAAGATAAACAAAAGAAATAATATTTTTCAATTCACTTCATACAAGTATTGAAGTAGAATCTCTTTGTTGTGAAAGTGCAACTTACAAATGTGGATTTTTTTGTTATTTAACTGCATTCGAAAACAAAACAATGTACAACTTCAGCATCTACAAGTCCACTTAGTCTTACTTCTTGTTCAGCCAATTGCTAGGACAAACAAGTTTGTTTACATTTACAGGAGACAGCGCTGCCCTCTTCTTATTTATAATGTCACCAGAAAGTGAGAACAGGCATTTACATGGCACTTTTGTAGTCAGCGGTGCAAATATTTGTAATAAAAATAAATATAAAGTGAGCACTGTACGCTTTGTATGCTGTGTTGTATTTGAAATCAATTTATTTGAAAATGTAGCAAACATCCAAAAATATTTAAACAAATGGTACAGTAACTCCTCATTTAATATTGTAGTTCTGTTCCTGAAAAAAGCGACAAAGCGAAACGATGTTAAGTGAATCCAATTTCCCCATAAGAATTAATGTAAATGGAGGGGTTAGGTTCCAGGGAATTTTTTTGTCCAGACAAAAGGCATTATACACATTTTAAACAAGCAATTTAAAACAGGTATAAGTTTTAAACAAACAATTTAATACTACAATCATCATTGCTGAGTATGAAGCAATGGGAACATCATTGCTGAGTATGAAGCAATGGGAGGTGCCCTCACCTTACCCCACACAGGCATAGCCCACTGGCACTGGAAACAATGAGGCAGGCCAGGAGGCTGAAGGTGCTGTAGGCTAGGAGAAGCACATTGTGCAGCAGCAGCAGCAGCTTCCCTGACCGTGCAAGCACCAGGGTGGGGGGGCTCAACCCTTGGCTAACTCATGCCCCCCCTTCCCTCAAGCCCTCACTCTTAACCCACCTCTTCTCCCCCCACACCTCCTCCCCCTTTACTCCGCATGCCACATCCTTGTTTCTCCCCGCTCCCTCCACTGCTTCCTGCCCATGGCAATCAGCTGGTTTGCGGCGTTCAGGAGGCAGGGAAGGGAGAGAGCGCCTGCACGCTGAATCCTCGCTCCTTCCCTCTCCCTCCTGAACGCTGCAAACCAGCTGATTGCCGCAGGATAGGAGGCAGGGGGAGCAGGGAGAAGGTGCTGATCTGCAGGGCCCTCTGACGGGCAGGAGGCACTGGGGGGGCATAGGGGAGCTGATGGGAGGCAGTCAGCTGTGGACAAAGCAGGCAGCCAAACAATGTTATAGTGGAGCATTGCACAACTTTAAATGAGTATGTTCCATAATTGAGCAGGGATGTAAGATCGAAACAACGTTAAGCGAAAGCACATTATGCGGGGGTTACTGTATTTGCTTATTGTTTAACAATGTGATTGCGTGATTAATCGCAATTAATTTTTTTAAGCACTTGAAAGCTCTAAAACCTAATAACTCTGTGAACAAACCCACTATCCTCTCCTCCTTCTCTCTCCACTTCTACCATGCCACCTACATGAAATTAACCTACTAATAAGAGATACAACTGCAAATGCAGGACACAAACCTGTGTAGAAAGGAGCAAGTTTATAGTCATTTTTCAATCATGTTATCATCCCTCCTAGGCTGGTGTCCCATCCCACCTCTCGTCTGTTCATTAGCTCCAATCCCTCAAGGGTCAGAGTTAAATCTGTGTGTTTGAGTGGCACTCCTTCCCAGCTGATCAGGTTTGTTTGCAGAGTAGCAGGGAGTGGGAGAAAGGAGGGAAGAGGAAGGAGCCCCTTTGCCAGCTCCACACAGATATAACCTAAAATTCACAAGAATGCTCAAACAACTGTCTGGCAACTGGACTTGTGGTCTCCGGGTCACTGTTTTATTTGAAGGAATGTTGGCAACTCAGCCCAGCCAGCCATAGATACCGCCAGAAAACCTGTCCCTACTCAGTTCAGTCAACTTCTGCACATCTGAATTTGCCATTCAGTTAAACCTAACTGAAAATGTGATTGAAAATACCAGACATTTTCTAAGAGGCATTTCTATAGAACCACACTCTCAGCTTTACTATTGGGATCTACAGTTCTTTAGCTCACTGGACCTTTACCTATCTCTGTGGATGGCAGGTGCATCAAATATCACCGGTAACATTAAAGTGATGCACTATATACATCAATATAGTATTTAAGGATCAGATTGTACAAAGCTGAAGTCTGAGGTCTGCAAACAAGTAACACCATTGCATGCACAAAACAGATGCTTTATCCCTCAAATGGCTAGGTAGCTCACTAAATTTTCATTTTCATGTGCAATTGCAGTAGCATGCAACTGTAGGCATGCTTGCCTGCATATCTTTTGCCTCTCTTTAAAAAAAAAACCAAACCTGTCCTTAGTCTACAGAAAATGCTTGTACTTGACCAAAGGCACTTAACGAATACTAATTGTGACAGAGGCACCGTAGTGACGCTTGGTGATGATACCATCTCATGTGTACAGATGCTGTCCCATTTTATCTTTACCATTCCTTAGGCTAAAAAGCCAGGGAAATCTGAAACATGCTGACAATTCCTACAAGCTACGTCATAGCTACTGCATAGGCATGAAAAGATTCAGCCATCTAATGACCTCATTATTTGATGACACGATCAGCCCAAGGATATCTGTTTCTGGTCAATGGCCAGAAACCTCCTAAGCTACCAACAGATCTCTAGGAACAAGGTACAAGTGACCTTCACATGAGCTCTGTGCTCCCAACTATATGCCTCTCAAGTTTCTAGTCTCTCTCACTGCACATGAGCCAGTGAATAAACTCTTAGTACTAAGTGGAATTTGTGTGCTGACCTCTGATAAACTGGCGGACAAAGACAAAATTATGTAGCATTTGGTCACCTATAAGGGCATTATGCCACTTGCTTATTTATTATATGAGCTACAGTTTGATTACCGGTGAGTAACATTACCCCCCCCTTTTTTTTTGGCTAGTTGCCCCCCAAACTGTGACTGCTACTGGCGATAGAAAGAGCAATGGAAAGATCTCTGAGAATGTAAGATCTTTTACCGAATGGAGCTCTGCCAAAATGCTGGTCACCAGTTTCCACATCACATCTCATCAAAACAGACTCAAGTCGTGAGGTTTCCAGTGCATTAGAGAAAAATGAAAAGCTCATGTGATTCCTCAGAATTACATCCAAAGATTACATCCATTACATCCAAAGGTGCTTCAGGAGCATATCAGTTATCAGATGTTTTGTAAACTAAATCACCTCATGCGACAACACTGCATTTGAATGCCTGCTGTATGAAAAGGCTTTTGCTTGGGCAATATTCAGCAGGCAAAGCTGAGATTTCCCAACAGTTTTCTATGCTTTTAGATAGAAGTTACACCTTACAGCAGCAGCACATTGGTTCTATTCTTTGCCAGAGATCATGAAAATTGCAAAACAATCTGAAAAATGTTTGTTCACATTTCTAAATGAATACGTGTTGGCTGTAGTCCCTTCCCTTTTGCGTTTGCTGTCTGTAAACATTCACTAGGCCAGGTTTTACTAGCACAAAAGTTTATAATGGGTGAATTTAAGCTTGCTTGGTGAAATACTTGCTGAAAGCAAATTTAAATGTACTTTCTCTGAGCATATGCACCAGAAACCTGATTTTCGTTAACTATCTTAAGTCTTTTCTATAGCACCCATTACTAGAGCTGAGCAAAACTTTTTGGGTGAATAATAAATTTACCAGTAACTGCATTTTGGGGGGCATCAAAACTACTAGTGAGTTTAGGTCAAATTTGGCAAACAGTTTTGGGGAAAAAATTGAAATGTCTAAATGTTTTGTTTTAACATTTTGAAATGAACTCTTTTGATATTTCATTTTAAATCAAACATTTTGTGTAGAAAATGCCATTTCAGATCAACATTACAAGCATTTCACTTGACCTAAAAAAATTTTGTTCCATCAAGAAAAAAAAATCTGTTTCAGTTGTATTTTTCAGTTCAACCACCAAACCAAATATTATATATATATATAAATCAGCTATTTTGCTTGGCTCTATCCCTTACCATGGCATCTAACTGTATAGATTTTAAGACCTATGCCTGCCCTATCAAGGAAGAGAAACAATCACAGCTAAGCAGCAAGCAAATGTTTAATATAGCAAGTGACAGAATAAATGATATTTACAAAAAGTTTTGTTTAATAGCTTCTAATAATGACTAAATCTGAGAAAATCCTGTTCTGTTTGAGATCATTCCAGAAACAGGAAAAAAAATGACATTCTTTGGAGACTATAACGTGCTTAAAGTTGACTGTCCTTAGATATTATGCCTCAAGTCTATGAAGCCTAATATCTAAGGACAGTCAGCTTTGTAGCTGGGTCTCAGAATATATAGGTGCTAGTAATCACTGCAGATTTGATATTTGAGTAATTAACAACATGTTCAAAACCACTGAAGTCATCCAGAGAAACAGCAATACTACTATCTTGTGAAATTTACTAATATCCACGAAAGAAGTGTGAGAAATGCTTGAGCATTTACATTTGTCATAGGAAATACAAATGTATATCCTTGCCCATAAAGAGATACCTCTATAAATTAAAGGTAAAAAAAAAAAACACGACAGAACGTTGGTTTGAATTTATTTGAAAAAAACAAAACAGTTGTGTGATGATCTTGCTCACTGAACTCCTACCTTTCAGATTTAGCTCTCTTACCTCCTGATCTGGTCATTAAGCATAGAAACAAATGAGTGTGTATGGGGCTTAAAATGCATTAGTGGAATCCTGCCTTACTAAAAGAGATACGGAGTACACAGGTAACCCTGTGAAGAACTATTTGGCATCACAGCTAAAAAGTCTGGAGAATCTGAAAAAGTCTGCCAGTAATGAGCATTTCAGTCCCTTGAACCTAATCTGTTAGTCTCCGCTGTCCTTTGGTGCTGTGGATCTTGGTTCCATTCCTGGCTGGTTACCCTATGAAACTTTTTGTGAGCTTTTTGGAAGAGAAGCTGTTATTTTACTGTCACGATAATTATATACTCAATTTTGTGGGTCATCATCCATAATAATATTGCTTTAAGGTCATCATCAGCATGGTCTCCAATATGGTGATTTTTGGGGTTGGTACAGGACTATCTTTGTGTTTCTTTGCCTTCTACAGCTTGCAAATTAATGCTGCTACTGAAAAACTAGTTTTGAAAAACAAATTACTCAGCTTTATCCGCTGTAACATTAGAACAGAACCGATGTTCTTTGCAGTCATTGTGCCAGAAAGGAAATATTTTGTCATTTAAGCTCAGTACACTTCCTCAGAAAGCAAAGGTGTTTCTTCTGTATCAAATTATGTAAATAAAATGCATACCTTTTCTTCATGTCTAAATGCCTGTATACAAATATTAAGGTGTTCTGTGCTTATGTGCTGCAAGCATCTAACCAAAATTGTTGAGCATCTAATGTCTGAAGATGATCAGGGCCGGCTCCAGGCACCAGCGTTCCAAGCTGGTGCTTGGGCCGGCATTCTGCAAGGGGAGCAGTCCCCTTGTTTTGCCCCCAAGCAGTGCGCCAAATTGCCGCCGCTGGCGGGGGAGGGGGGGCAGTCTGTGTGCCCTTAGGGCGGCAGGCCCGTTTCCGTGGCGGTGGCAATTCAGCGGCAGCTTCTATGTTTAGCTGTCAGGGGCAACTTCAGCTTGGGGCAGCGAAAACTGTAGAGCCAGCCCTGAAGATGATACTATAAACAAACAAACAAACAAACCAGGCTTCTATACTGTGTCTAATGTCCGGCAATAAAAATTGAGACACCCAGAATCACTTGTCAATTTTGACAATCTGGGGTTTTTTCTGTTTCAAGCAGGAGGAGAAAACCACAAACTTTAAAAGAAGAGGTAAACTGAAAAAGCAGAACATACATAAGAGTAATGTGTAATGAACAAAGTCATTGTGGGACCCACTGATGTCAGGGAATTCTGAATTTAAAAGGTCACACCTCTTAAGCATAGCTGGCATACACATTTTTACTACTACTGTAGCTGAGTTTCTTGGATATGAATTTTATATTGACTTTCATTACTGGAAAATATGGTCTGATGTGCAAGCAATAAAGGATTGACCAAAATTCTTTGAAATAAGGCCTTATTTCAGTACTTGAACTTTTTTATGATAGTATAAAAGGTCTGAACATATTATAGTGCACTTCTGAAGAGACGCATTATTTATCTTGAAAGAGCTGCCTTGATGCTGTGCCGTATTACAAAGAAATTCTACTTTTAAACAAGCCTTTTTTAATACAACTAATCACCTCAACTAAGCACTTTCCTCTCCACAAGAGATGCAGTGTCTTATAGGCTGTGTTAGTATTTCACATTGTTTCAAAACACTTCTTTGCTGAAAAATAGTAATTAAGGGGTTAATTGAAAACACGACTCTGCTGCCTCCCTAGTTCAAGAACCGACTTGATCATTCTTCAGGGATTCCCTTTTGTATGAGTCATTGTTAAGAGAGACAGATTCCCCACGCAAAGAGGCCAGAATAATGCCATTCCTCAGGAGATTACAACAGCTGAGGGTTAGCCCTTAAAGACAGAAAACTCAGAACTCATGCATGGGAAAATATTCAGTGGACTACAATGCACTCAGCGGACATAAAGAAATTATTCAGACAAAAATCTCATCCTGCATTAACCAATTAAACATGCAGAATATCACGTTCTTATTCACATTACATCTACACCCTAGCCTAGGGATTTTGCCTGAGTAGGAAATATTGAATGGAACCCATGTAGCATAATGTAAAATTATACATAACTGCTACATTCTTTTATTTTATTATTGTAATTTTTCACAAGGTCTATTACATTTGTAATAGCTGAAATCCTAGCGTTAACTGCTACCCAGTAGAAATGTGATCAACATTTAGATTTAACAACAACAACAACAAAGTGAGTAATATATCTAGTAATCTTCACAAAGATTAGTAACCTAACTTTCTAAGTGTGTGTGTGGGGGGGGGAAGGGTGTGGAAGGGGAGAGAGAGAGAGACTGACTATGCTGGAGCTCCATTTGCCCTACTTTTATTTAAAAGTATAATTGCTAGATGATCCCATCAGGAGAATGAAGGGTGATTGAAATTATTTTTTGTTTAATAATTTAATAAATTTAGTGATTTTGCTGAAGAACAATTTGGAAAAGCCTGTCACTGAGACAATGGTGTATCATTCTCAATTGTTTTAAATGTCATGTTACATTAGGTGATGCAGCAAATGAGGAACTGAGCCTAGGAAACAAGAGGAAAAAGTTAAGTAGACAACCTATTTAGCTTCACTTTCTGAATGTAGCCATGATTTTGTCTAAGGGATTAATCATTTTACAGTGGAAGGCGGATGCTCTTCTTGCTATCTTTTATGGGATCTTGGATCTCAAGGAGGTTATATCACTAGGAAGGCCCACAATTGAGCTTGTAGAGACTTGGGTTCAGTCCTACGAAGCGCTGTGTGCCTCTGACTCCTATTAAGTTTTATCGGTGTTCAAGGTCCTGCTCAATGCCTTGCAAAGCTGAACCATTTGAATGTACCAAGGTTTTCATCATACGAGTACAACAAACCTACTCAGATTACTTAAATTGGACTATGATTTTAGCCTCAGTTATACACCAGATTGGACTTTCTAGTATAAACAGATGGAATACTTACCATTGATAGCAAAGTAGCTTCTGATTCATTAGACAATTTGGGGACAGGGAGGGATTCTTCTGATGTTATCCACATGCAGAGGGAAATCATAGTATATGGATCTCCCCCTACCCACAATCCCAAGTGCCCCGGGACTCTTCCTGTGGGTTTTTCTATGTGAGGTGGAAGAACTCTATTATTTACTTCCACTTCAGCATATATATAGATATTATTGATATTAAATACTTTGTACTGTGCTCACCTGTCCATTGTTTGGTTTATTATTACATTTTTTTAAAAAATCCTAAAAAATTATATTTTAAAAAGAAATCCTAAAAAAATTACATTGTAACCTCAGAGTTACAAACACCAGAGTTATGAACAGACCAGTCAACCACACACCTCATTTGGAACCAAAAGTATGTAATCAGGCAGCAGCAGAGACAAAAAGAAAACAAAATACTGTACAGTGCTGTGTTAAATGTAAGCTACTAAAAAAATCAAGGGAAAATTTCCAAAACAGGTTTGCAAAGGTAAGGAAATGGTTTCTGTGCTTGTTACATTTAAATTAAGATGGTTAAAAGCAGAATTTTTCTTCTGCACAGTAAGGTTTCAAAGCTGTACTAAGTTAATGTTCAGTTGTAAACTTTTGAAAGAACAACCATCATGTTTTGTTCAAACGTTACGAACATTGTAGAAAAAAGAACAGGAGTACTTGTGGCACCTTAGAGACTAACAAATTTATCTGAGCATAAGCTTTCGTGGGCTAACTCTGAGGTTCTACTGTATTTTGGATCTGATCTTGCAATCCAGGAGCCTTCAAAGCTCCTCTTGACTGCAACCAGGGCTGCCCAGAGGATTCAGGGGGCCTGGGGCAAAGCAATTTCAGGAGCCCCTTCCATAGAAAAAAGTTGCAATATTATAAAATACTATACTCTTTTGGGGGCCCCAGAGGGGCCTGGGGCAAATTGCCCCACTTGCCCCCCCCCCCCCAGGGCGGCCCTGACTGCAACAGGATTTTTGTTTGAGTAACAACTGCAGGATTGGCCTTTATCTGGATGCATGTAACTGAAGGCTACATACTGCAAATTTTGGTTTTGGCATGTAATATTGCAAAAGGGGATAGCTTTATATACCCAGGCGATGTTACCTGCAGATGACTGGAGAGCTTCTTATTCAGAGGTACCTTTTAAGGATGATCTTTCAAAAAATTTTCCAATGCAGTGAGAAAGTAAAGCAGAAAAAACATGCATCAACGAGGACAACCTTTAAGGCAGTTTCCTTCCTGTAATGAGTCCAATCTAGGTTTTCATTTTTGAAATGTCATCTTAACCCATTTTCATACATGGAGGACAAAACAGTAAAGAAACTATCTTTTCTTCCCTCTTCCCAATTCACGCAGACTCTGGAACTTATATTTAAGTTGTAATTCTTCCACTTTCTAAAAAATAGACAGATATTTGCATTACTATTTAGTCACATCTGGCCAGATCCTCAGCAGGTGTGAAATCAATGTAGTTCTGCTGAAGTCAAAAGTTGCCCTTTAAAGTCAATGGAGCCAATTTGCACCAAAAGAGAATCTGAGCCATTCATGTTTATGGAGCTATTCCTAGGTATAGTTTTGATTACCTAAACTATGCCAAACCAGAACCCCATTGTGAAATTTCAGACAGGCTCTTTGGGTTTTTTGGAGTGGGTCAAGTTCTGAAGGGACCGCTCTGAAATAAATTCACATGTCCTTTGATTTGTTAACGAGATTTGTTAAGGAGATTCCCTGACTCAGCACAAACACATGCCTCCCCCAGACATACCATTGACAATAGTCACACAGCAGGGAAGTGCAGTCTTACTGGAACTTAATGAATGGTGAGGGTTAAACAGACAGAATGTCAAAGCCTGCACTTGAACGGCTGTGAGATGCTAAGTGTTTGAGAAGCTCAGAAGACAGTTTACAGTTCAGGGGGTTGCAGCAGGCAGCTGTGGAATGTATGGTTTGTGCCAGCACCAGGGAAACCCTTTCCAAAACAAGAATACTCCTCCATAATTATCTCCCTTCAGAGCCTGCCTTTTACTCACAGCTCCACTGTAACCATCATCTCATCAGAAATAAAATACCATATTTTGCATCATCATTACATGAACTACAATCCCTACAGATGCTTTAACCTAAAACTTCAAATAGGGCCTAATCCCATAAGGTACCGAGTGCCCTCAATGCCCATTGACTTGAGGGTGAGTTGGGACGCTCAGGATGCTAGAATATCAGTCACAGTAATGATAAACCTGATGAATAAAAGTGTGTGTGGGAGAGAAACCCTGGTTCTTAATGGCAAAAAATAAAATTGTTCCTTTGAAAGGAATGAGCCTGCACTGGACAGGCTTTTGACAATGTTAATCCTCTTAAACCAACACCTAATAAATCATCAAAGCCCTACAAGGCTTACATTTTCTACATAACCTGACACTGAGGATTAAAGGACAATAAAAAAATTCACCACAAAAGGAATAAAAAACACATCCCCTTCCCCACCAAACCTACCACACGAAGGTGCTGTCAATTTGATCTCCCCACTAATTATAAAAATGTTTAAGAAGCAGCAGTATCTTGCAAGTTTTCGCACTAAAATGTGATGAAATTCTTAGAATGCCTTTGACTAGAATAACTAAGAAAACCTGCCAGGCACAATTGTGGTTTGCTATAAAAATAAACTCCAAACTCTCACTTTCAGTGTCACAATTGCATTATATACAACCATAGCATGACATATTGCTGAGATCACCTACACAGTTCCACCCAGTGACATGGAAAACATGTGGAAGAAAATGGGTTGACAGTGTTTACATTACCACCATTCAGTAATCAAATTTCCATTGGGTTTCAAAACAAGAAAAAGATGCAGACTGTCTACTTTTAAAGAAAATACCTGGTGCTTTCTCCACAAAGATGACTTTGGAGTCTTGTAGAAAGTTATGGCCAGACAGTATAATTTTTTTCCCTCCAATCACAGGAAAGCTGTCAGCACTTTGCTTCTCCACCAAAGGCAGTTCCTGGGCAGATCTTTGAGCTGGAAAGTTTTAAAAGGAGAAGAAAAGAAAAAAACAACCACAAACACACATACAAAATCAGTAAATATTGCTTAAATAAGTGACCCAACTTTTACTTTTATTAGACAAACTGAGTTTGATATAGAAACTCAAGAAAGTTCAGGAAGTCTATAGGAAACTCAGTGTATAGTTGGCTTTAAGTGCTTTAATTATAAACAATGCTTTTATTAGATAAGATACTATGGATTCAAAAGAACCATACAAAGAACATTCTGTTCAATGTAAAAAGCCAGTTTGTTTTGTGTTACTTAAAATGGTATGTTTATTTTATTTATTTTTAAAGGAATTTCCCATAACATAAAGTCATATTCTATCATACTTATGCCAAATATTTATATGGCATTGATCTCATGATCTCAGTAACCCAGTTACAGACTACGGCTGGAGAGCATGGTTCTATTAAGCTCTGAGTACCAAATTGCACATGGACCATGCAAACAGTATCCTATATCCTCATGGCACATATTTTATCATTCTTGACTGAGGTATTCAGCCTGCACACCTGTGCTTCAGAGAATGACGCGTGTACTTGATCCACATTACTGGGTCCTCCTGATCTCACATGCACCAAAGGATTATGGAGTATTCGACACTTGCTTATTTCAGATTTCTGCACTTGAAGTAACATACGGTACACTTTGTTTTGCACTTGTCATATTGCAAGAATATTTGCTTTGTTTGGCGATAATACACTGCACTGCCGGTCAGTCCATAGTATTTTACACTGCAACCCTGATTTCCATGGCACACAGATGTAGCCAGCCTCGTTTTTACTGGCTAATTGAATTTGGCATATTAGGCATTACCTGATCCTACACTCATAGATTTAATTGGGGGGTAGGATCAGGCTATTTTTGCTCTCATTTTTGGCTTTACTTGTAGGTGCATTTCAGGCTAGAATTTGATCCTTAGCAAAATTTAGCCTAAAGAATCCTGAAATGGGGAGGGAGGAAAAAATGTAATAAATACATATATATTTATTATATAGCTATAGATATAGTATTTAGGACACCAGCTTGTGCCATTCTAGCTCTTAGTATTAGGGAGGTTCTGCTACTCTTCAGTTGAGCACAGGCTCAACTTTTCTTAGAAAAAAACGCTTGTTTCTTTAAATGAGATTGGCTTGGGAAGGAGAGGTTTTAAATTGTAGGCAAAAGGGTTTTTAGTCTCAAGACCCGATAGATACACATCAGTTTCTGGTGGTGGAATCTGGGTCTGCTCTTCTCTGGTTCCTCTTCTCTAGACACACCCAAAAGGACACTGTGCTTTCAAGAAACCCCAAATCATACATTACACAGGGCCTCCCGGGTATGTTGTGCAGTCTGGAGCACCTCTCCTAGGAATGGCACAAAGAGCAGCAGCAGATTCTGAACCCACCAACAAAACTTGATGCTAAGGGTGGGGGAATGATGGAAGGGTCAGAGCCTCCCTCCCCCTCAAGAGTGCCGTGGCTGAGATCCTACGCCTACGGCAATGTGGGAAGGCAGACTGTCAAACTGTTCTCAGTTGTGTTGCTGCTTCCAAGGGAACAAAGGGAACTAAAAGAGATAGGTAAAGGATCCTCTAAAAAAGGGTTCAGTTAATTAGAATCTGAATTTGCGCCTGCTAATCTGAGTAAAAAAGAACCTCCAAAAGCTTGTGGGATTTCATCCAGCAACAGGAGTTAGAATGAAACTTGATTTTCCCCAGCTAGACAAAAACTGTAAAGTTAAATGAAGCAAAGGGCTTTTTCTGTATTTAATAGGCTCATGGAGCAAGAATGAAATGGGAGCTTCGGGGTGGGGGGGAGAGAAGTCTATGTCCAAATCTGACAGGTTTATAAAGTGATGTTTGTTCTATTAAAAAGACCCCAATACTGAAGGTCAGTTTCTAGGAATTTCCTGAAACTGCAGTAAACTAACACTAATATGGCAATTTTAAATATCTCACTAGCTCCTTGTCAAAGAGATTTTTTGGTGGGGGAGAAATGGGGCTGGATTGGAGCTCTCCAAAACTCTTAAGAGCAGTTACCCCTGTGAAAGGGCCTCTCAGCATAAAGGAACTTGCCCAAGTCAATTCAAGTTCAAACACCAGCTTAACATGGCTCTTCTTGTATTGCAAAGGAACTTCCTGTAGGAGTGAATGCGCAAGGGACCAGATATTGTTTTGCCAAGGAAACGGGTAATACTTTTCATGAAATGCAAAATACTTTTGAGATACAGCACGTTTCAGACAATGGACAGATGTGATGAAACAACATTTAACATACTGACAAGGACAGGCTGTATGTCAGGCAATTGGTTGTACAATACCTGGCAAGAACAAAAAGGCTATTGCTACTTACAACACTCAATAGGGTTGGACGCTACTTGCAGAGACAGAGTTCTCCCGCTGGATTGTGGGATGTGAACTCGGAAGACCAGCCGCACTCGTGTATTCTTCCTTCCGATGTCTGTTTCTCCTTTTCGTAGTTCAATATCTGAATTTCTAAGTTTTAATATTCCAGCGCAGTCAATGCTGTTCAAGAGACGACACGGGACATTTCAACTAACACTCTGCAGGTTCCAGAAAGTCACAAATACAACATCTCTACCTTCCCTCCCCTGCTTTTATTTATTTATTTATTTAAAACCTTATTTATTTAAAACCCAGCCTAACATCTTCACAGATCTTTGGGACAGGGAGGGATTCCTAAATAGTGCCCACTAGGAAGGCTAGTCCTGCTGGACTTATTTGCATGGACATATCAAAATTAAATATTGCAGAACATTAATTCATAATGCACATAAGAGATACACTAAAAAACTGAAGTAAAACTGCAGAAACACTAAGATTTTTGACATTATTACTATGCATGCATGATCATTCCTTTTGGATATGGATTTCTAGCATATGTTTTATTACTCTGGATATGCACAGTTTAATTTTATTTTGCACTTAGATAAAATAACCAGTGCACATGTAAATTCATTCAATCAGTTTCACTTCTCCCCTCCCTCCCAAATAGTGTGACCATACATCCTGTTTTGGCTGGGACAGTCCCTTTTTTAAGCCCTGCCCTGGCCATCCTGACTTTTTTGGTGAAAGTGGGCATCTGTCCTGTTTGCTCTTCCCAACTGATGATCAGATGGCAAGAGCAAGCAGGACATATGCCCACTTTTGTCAAAAAAGTGGGGCACACACCCCTCGCGGGCACAGAGGAACATGTGTGTGTGGGCGGGGGAGTAAGCAGTGACACCAGGCATGTGGAGGTGTGTGTGTGTAACAAGGCTTGGCCGGACGCCACATGGCAAGGAGACAGGGTTTGGGCAAGCAGTTAGCCAGCCGTGTGGAGAGACAGGCACGGCTCAGGTAAGGGGCAACACCAGCCCCCTGCGAATAGCAGGCTGGACTTGGATGAGAGCTCTGTGCATGAGGGAGGCAACAGGGCTCAGGCCTGCCCCATGTGCAGGGGGGGAAGGGAGGGCAGGGCTCGGGCCAGCCCCACACAGTGTCCCGTTTTTCCTTTTGTGAAATATTGTCACCCTACCTCCCCAAGACATCTAGAATTCTATTCTGAAGCAAACTGACAGATTATTCACCAAACAAACACTCTGCAAACATGAATTGTGGAAGGCAATCACCAGTTTTGGCCTTTATGCCTTTTAAGAGTGTGGATTTAACAATAACAGAGGCCCTTGCTGACAAGACCAGAGATGCAGTGTTGCCAGTTAATGGATTAATAATATGCATTGACAGAAGAAGCCATAAGAGCCATGGAGTATCCGTGTCAATGTCAACATTTTGTATAATGATCTATACAATACAAAGGCGTAGATACTGCACTTCTAATGTTGTGTCTATTACCATTTTTAGCTTCTATTTAAAAACAAAGGTATTTAACACACCATTAATTAAGATTCTAATTTAAGACCCTGAAACAGTGACACACTTAAACTCACTTAACTTTAAGCATCTGAGCAGTCCCATTTGAAGCCAATAGCAATGCTCATATGCTTGAAGTTAAGCATGTGCTTGACTACTTTAGTGAATGCAGATGGGATTTCTCATGTGCTTAAGGGCTTTGCTGCACTGGGGCCTAAATGCACATAATTGTAAGAAAGACTTGCACTTCATGAAATCTTAACAATAGGATTAAAGATGAAGCGAGTGTGAGGCCTAAGCCATAGAGATATAAAGTCCTATAAACGTCAAAACATTGTATGTGATGCTTGATGGGACTTTATTACTGGAGTTGGGTGACATTTTTTGGATGAATAGTTTATATGCTGAAAATCGCACTTTGGGGTCTACCAAAACTATTCACCAATTTGCGTTGAACTGAGCAAATAATTTTGGCCAAAGAAATTGTGGGGGCGGGGGAGGAGGAGATTCTGAAAAAGCCAAAATGTTTTGTTTAAAAAAAATGTGGAAATGAAATATTTTATTTCTAATTCTAGCTAGATTTAAGAGAAAAAAAACCCCTAAAACCTAAAACTAAAACTAAAACTTTTTTGTTTGTTTTTTCAGTTCAGCCACCAAATCAAAAAATCAATTATTCGCCTAGCCCGGTTTATTATAGCCTTGCAAACTTGCTATGAAGATTGATCAGCTCTGGCACAAGATCTTTTCAGCCACCTTTACCATAATGATTATAGTGACAGAAAAAATAATATATTACTTACTTGTCAAAAAATCAAATAGAGGGCCAAAGAAATACTCTGCTGGTATAAAATGGTGCAGCTCCAATAGCTAGAATGGATCTGTGTCAATTAACACCTGCAGACAATTTGGCCAAAAGTGTTGCAGGGCGATTCTACTATATTGCATAATGAAAGTCTAGAGGTCCCAACATCTTGAGCCTTCAGCAATCACTGTGGTCCCCATTAGCCCTGCTGCAAGTGCCACTGTAGCTCTTGTAAAATGAATTAAACACACAGAGTTTTAGCCTTAATTTGTATATTCTGAGATTTAATGGAGTTAATTCAGACCTCTGATACATGTTGTTGCTGCTGTTGTTGTTTGCATGTTGATTTTTTGGTTTTTTTTTTTGCAAAAGTATATATGTAAATAAATATACAAACATATAACATTATGGGTGACATTACAGCCCTATTAAAGTAAATGGGAGTTTTGCCAGTGACTTTGGTGGGGCCAGGATTTCACCCAATATATGTATACATTTAGGTGAAATTCAGAGGACCCATACAAGGTTCTCTATATCACTTGAGACCTTAATGCTGGAGCTTAAAGGATTTGGAGAGCCTCATACAAGCCCTGTGAACTGGGATGAATTTCACTCTCTCAGTATTATCGCAGGATGAAATTCACCTGTGTAGAGGATTTACACATATCTCACTTAAGACCTAATCTGGGAATTAAAAGGTGCATAGGCCCCTCTGCAAAGGAGTGAATTTCACCCTTAGAGATTGTAAGAATAATTATACCTTGATCTAACTGAGAAATAAATGTATCTTTGCTAATTTTAGTTTAATTGTTTTGCCTCTACTGTCACATTTTATTTTGTCTTTACCTAAACATATTTCACTGGAAAAGAATAATGATTCTTTATCTAATAAATAAAAGATGTTCTATTTATCTTAGAAAAAGCTAAATTATTTGGAAATATTCTTTATGACATTTCCCCCAACCCAAAGATAAATTTTAATGGGTCCTGTTCCTTGTAGTACTGCATACAGGAGTAAATAGGTGTCATGTTTAGAACCTAAATGCAGGAGCTGAGGCAGAAGATATTTACAGCTCTGTAACTGAGATACTCATTTTAAATGGCAAATAAGGACATTGACTGAAACTCTAGAATGAAACTAACCAGTTGTCAATATTTGAGAAGTTTTTTCTGGCATTAATCTGTTTAGGGGCAATTTGTCCCAACAAATCTTTGGAAATCTGCTGGAAGCTGGATTATTTATAACATTCTGCAGGAAAAAAAAAAAAAGCAGCAGCATACACTCAACAAAAAAAATCAGGTGGGCAGACCGGGAGGAAACTGCTAAGCAGTCAGGTACAGTGCATGGGTCTTACATTGCTTTCATCTTGTTTTCTGGTAGCAGTGGAATTTCCAAGACTTTGGTGTTGGAAAGTATTGTTTCATGGCTGGTGGTGGAAACAGTCTTCCCTGTGATTCGATGGACCTGGTAGAAGGCATGAGGTCTCAGCAGGCGGTCGTCTGCAGTCCCAATGAACAGCTGTAGCGTGAGCGGCTCACTTTCTAAGTAACCGTGTAGCTGGCAAGAGAACAGAAAACTCCTACTAAGCACCATCCACATAAACTGCTGGGAATCAATTAAATTTTTACAAGCAAGAGAGTCTAATTCAAGGAGAAAACTTGTGACAGGTGCTAAGTGTTAACCCCCCTTTTTTCCTGTAACATAATATTGGTACATTAAAAAAGGTGCACTCAGAAAACATCTCATTATTCTCAGTTACCTGAGGCATTTTCGCTGGAGTTAGCTTTTAAATAGTCCTGCTGCATGCATTCAAAAAACTTCCTATTACTTCTCTATAGCAGTGTTCTGTGAAAAACAATGGAATCAATGTTCCCACTGTAATACTAAGGGCAGCAGAACCAACGGACGTGAAACTGGAAAGGACCATCACAATTCATCCCTGAACTTCCCGTATTCCCCACCATCACTAGAAGGTGTGGTTAGTGTATCTCCCCTCCCTTCACCTTTTTTTTTATTTAACTAATTGAAAATGCTGGTAAATGCTGCCTGGGATAGACTGGGGATATAGTATATGCATGAGATGATTTGTTCATCTAAGTGTCAAATTCTTGGATAATTGCACACAAATCTCATTGAAGTCAATGGGACTCACCTATTCCACAGTAAACCTACCGATGTCAGAGTTATGTATGCTGGTGTGAGAGCAGAATCACGCCCAGCAGATTACAGTCTGGTCTAAATTACACTGGTGTCAACCTACAGTGACTCAGGCAGTGGTGCTGCTGCACTGATGGAGTGACATGGGTATAGAAGAGATCTGAAATTGACCTAATGGAGTGGGACATGAATAGTTGACCAAAAATGATCATGCTGGTTTACTGTTTGGATATTTACTCCAATAGTCTGATAACACTAACAGCCACCCCTCTCATGATACTGACACACGTTTAGATTTAAATGAAGACCCAACGAAAACTTAATCAAAAGTGATCATACTGTAGATATCGTCCAGCGAAGAGTGACTTCAAGCTGAGACCATCTTAGCTCAACCCCTGTTGGTTTGGCTCACCTGGTTGATCTGTCACCTTCAGATTAGGAGGGTCTCAGATCATAGTTTTGGCTGCAATAACAAACAGCACACTCAAACCAAGCAAATCCAGCCAGCAGATGGGGGTGTGCGGAGTGCAGAAGGAACTCTCCTAATTGGTTAAGTCTTCCGTAGTGTCTGACTACTAGCTGGCAGACATGGGGCCAGGAGAACTGCTGATGGCTCTCATCACTAATGCCATGGCAAAAGTGTGCACTAGTCAGACACAAAGGGCTCTATAGTTTCCTCCCATTTACGTCTTTGTCTCTAAAACAAGATACTTCACAACTAGCTCTTTCCTAATATCATCATCAGATCAGACACAGAAAAATATTACCAACAAAAATTGGTTCTGAATTCTTTGGCTGCTAAGATCCATCCTTAGGTCACTGAGGATACAGCAGGGACCTGGGAGAGCACTGGGTGTGCTTTTTGCCACACGTACATTAGTGGTACATAATCTTTTAGCTTTTCAATACGGTATAAGCTTAGTGGCTGCTGCTAATAGTTCACACAAAGTTGCCCAGGTGCTGTAAATAGTCATTTTATGAATAGCATTTTTAGTTGCTGTGTGTCCAGATGCAACACAAACCCCGAAACAGCTGAAAATAGTAATATGTGGCTAAACCCAAAGTCAAATATAATAGATACTAGTATTTTGCTTATTTTTTTTTTTAGGTAATAGCTCAGGAAGCCAATTGCGGGGGGTCAAAATAACAACATGAGGTCTGGTCTTCTTTTGGTATTTCTACCATACAGGAACTGAAATGCTGCTAGAAGGTGAGATCTCAAGCTATTTTGCCCAATCAAGTCCTTCCTGAGGAACTGCAAAATCCTGTAGAGCATACATACAAACATTAACCCCTTCACCCAGTACATACACATCTTATAGTACTGTTAATCATATCTCATACTGCAGGTTCTTAGATAATCACAACATTGGTCAGGAAATTTCCTCACATACACAGCATTGAACAGGCGTACTGTGCATTTGTTCACCTTCCTCTGAAGTCTCAGACACCCCTGCCTTCTGCAGTGGCCAGACTAGACATACTGGGCCAAATGGTTTTTATCTGGTCTGGCAATTTCTATTTTCTTATCTAAAGAATATACATGGAGGGAGGGGGAAAAAGAGAGCGATTCAGCTACATTGCTACAGTATTTTATCCAATCTGCATTGCTAGGACACCACATAAATGGCTTTGACCTGCAGTTTGAGCAGGAAGTGTTTTAAAAGCATTGCACTTTTATTTTTTTTTATATTAACATTACCAAATATAAATCTAAATGAAGTAAAATTAGAAAGTCTGATTTTTCAATTAGCATCTTCTCTCTCTCTTTCTTTAAAGACTAGCCCCTCCTATGCCCTTACGTGTAGCAACAGGTGGCCCACAACCCATTTGGTTGAATGCAAGCAGGCATGGCTTATTAGGGAGGAGGCTCAATGCATTATGATTTTCATTAACTCTTCTGAACCCCTAGTACATGGCACTAAGCCAATGCTGGTACTAGAATAAGATAAAAGGAGACCTAAGTCTGAGTGTTCATTTCAAACAGGTGCCATGGTCTGTATCCCTTAGTTCAATTAACAACTTCAACAGCCACAAGCAGCAGGGAAATGTCTTATTTTCTTTTGAATCAAAACCTAACATGAACAGGGGCTTTCTAATTTGCTGCCTGAATGAGTGTAAGAAGTTATATCTCCAAGACTTTCAGAGGGAAGATTTAACCAAGGATACACTTTTCCAGCAAGGGTTTAATGCCACCAGCTTAAGCATAACTGCAAGAAGGTTATATATCACTGTACTGCAGCAATTTGAAGCCTCTTGCTGGTTTGATTCTACATTTACCATGTTTCTATATCACTTGTGGTAACTTGCTCATCAAACTAGCAGGGTCTTCAGAACATGTTATTATCCTCACTGTCTTTTCAGGTTTAAAAAGAATAGCTTTGTTTTTTTCTACTTTAGGAATCTGACTCCTACTGTTAATCTTGCATATAGTTACTAATGTCTTCTTTAATATTATACACAATCCACTTTTAATGCATAAAATAGTATCACACACAAAACACTTGACTCTCTCTATGAGACAAAAAGGACTTGTAAGTATATATATTTATATTGTATATGAAAATGGGATGTTTCACCTTTAATTCCTAATGTCTCAAGATCCAGTCTGAACAGTTAAAGGGCAATTATAGCACAAGCCATGACACTGTAGAACAGGCACCTCAATGTGGATCTGCCCCTGCATGCCTTAGAGTCATAGCTGTTTACTACTGTTACCAGAGTAGACTCAATACAGCCATTGCAGAGTGACCTGAAATCTATTTTGCCTCATACCTCATCAACATTTCCAATCATAGAACCTTAGCATTGATGTAAGAGCAGAACTGGCGACGATGTAAGAGGCAGAAAAAATACAGCTGGATTTTTAGGTGCCAGGTAGAATATACAGAGTTGGCAAGAAATGTATTTTTACTTGTAATCTAAACAAATTTGATTTGGAAGTTACCGAAAGAGATGAAATATATAACTCCATAATGCTACTTTTTTTTTTTTAAAGATTCTCTTTTCTAACTCCACTCACTCACTATGGACAATGAAAAATTGAAATAAACATACATGGATCTAGATATATTAAGGAGTGTGAGATTTTAGTTAAAATAGACTAAATGAAGAACTGTCAAAGCCCTGACTCAGCAAAAGAAGTACACTAAGCATGTACTTAAGGCCCTACATGTTTTCCTGAATCAGTACAAAATGACTGAAGAAATGGTAGACTCAGATCCGGCTCTGCTATCATAAGACTGTTTTGTTTTAAATCAAAGCTGACCGGTGTTGCCAACTCTCACGATTTTATCATGACTCTCACATCAGGATATTTGGTGTTTTTCTTACAGCCCCAGTTCCTGGGGTCAAGTTAATATGTGAGAATCTCAGCTTTCATTTAAAAAAGAAACCTGAGTTTCTAACCCACTTGCTTGTGGAGAAAAAGCTTGAAAATATGACCCTGAAAGGTTCAAAGACCAGAAAACAAATAAAAAAGATCCCAAATATATTTATTTTTTAAGAGTCATGAATTTTAAGCCACTCATGAATTTAAATTTAAGCCAATCCTGATTTTGGGGGGGGGGGGGGGGCCTCAGCTCATGATTTCTGTATGCCTGGGAAAGACTGCAGCTCTTTGCCTAATAACCTCAATTGGTGATGAACTACTTGGCTGGCTTTGAAGACCTATTCCCTGTTACCTATTTAATTCCCAATTTGAAAATAGGTATTATTTATGGTACTCAATGAACATGGACATTTGAGCCCCAACAAGTCATTAGATGCTCAACTGCCCACTTAGTGAAAAAATATAAATAAATAATTCTGATAATTTGCTCACTAAGCTAATCAGTACAGAGCTGACCCTGCAGTCCTTACTCAGACAAAATTTCCATTGACTTCATGTTATCCACTGCAATGGAAGTTTTGTTTGGGTAAGTGCTGCAGGATCTAGCCACGCAGTAGGAGGCACCTGATCTCAAATTTGTGTTTCCCGTTAAGTTTTATCCATTGCATCATATTATTTACTTTTGCATTATGTCACATAATCCCCTATGCCAACAGAAGCAACAAAATCTAATGCAAGGATTAACATTTTAAAAGGACTCATACGGTGCATGCCTAATTTTAGATCAGGCAACCACTATCAATAGCTGTGACAGACCGACTTGGGCTTTTGATGATTTTTTGGCAGCTAGCAGATGTCTAGAGAATGGACTAGATTTTGCTCTCTCTGAACTAGTCACAAGAAAGAATATCCTGCCGCACTCTCTAAATATTTACGCACTGTCACATTGAGCAGTGTGACAAGAACCGGAGGATGAGCAGTAAAGACATAGCTGGAATAGAGTCACTGGACTTTTACAATTGTAAACAGGTAAAGGAAATATGTACAAGATGCCTGTAAAAGAGGAAGGCGGTGGGAGGAAGGGGAATGAGCATTCCTATTGGTTAGGAAAAAGTTTTACACACTCACACACGTGCATATTTTCCATGCATGTTCTGGAATACTGTATTTGGTTATAAAGATTTCTGTATCTTGGCTTGCAGCATGGGATGCATGCGTCAGACACCCTATTTTTATCCTTTTCCCTCTGTAACACAGTCCCAAAGCAGAAGCTGCTCTCTTAATACTCCAGTGGCTGAACATTGGCAACAAGGTTGCTCTCAGCTACATTATTCATAATAAAAATGTTGCTCTCCTATAGATCACATTTTATCTGGCATGAGTATGTCTGCAGTCAAAGGGCCTGAATTTAATTTATACTAAGGCCTCTGCTGGAGCAGTGCAAAGGGATTTTACTGCAAATGAGAATCAGACCCAAAGTAGTTTTGGTGAGGGATTATTTCCCCCCCTTGCAGAGTAAATTTGAACATTCAGTGCAGTACATTCTCCAAGACCTTGTTTTAATATAGACTAAAAGATGCAGACAAAGGTTAAGTACATGGAAAAAGATCTCTGCTTTGGTTTTGGAGTGAAAATAGGTCATCTATCCTCTATTGTCATATTGACTAATCATTGATTAATCTGTGCTTCTCAATTTTGAGAGAGATATCAAATAGCATCAATTGATATTTGATTTCACCTGGTAATGGAGATTCTGAACTTGGTTCTGACCTCATGTACCCTAGTTTTATACTGATCTAACTGCACTGAAATCAGTGGAGTCACTCCTATTTACACTAATGTGACTCTGATCAGAATTAAGCCCCGTGTCACCATATGGAATTTTGTGCAACAATGAGAAACAGGACACACTGGTTGGCAAATCATAATCATGCTAATGTTGCCTGAAGTAAGGTTTCTTTGAAATTCCTAAACCCTGAAGTCACTTCTTTCACAACACCTTCTCCCACTGAGATATCTTGATTTTCACTTATAAACTGCTATTCATCTTGACAGCGCCAAAAAAAAAAAATCCCAACTTTTCTCCTATAGTACGTGCTGCATACAGAATTGTATTGCTAATACTGCCACATCCAGTCCCTGAAGTGTTCTAAGAGCAAATAGATATTGCTGTAACATCCAGAGAAGCACGGGGAAAACACCACCACTAACAAAAAACTATACCAAACAACCCCCCTTCACCAGCAAGATTTACTTAGACAGTAAACTTTTAATCACAAGGTAGTGTTTGTGATGGAGAAGATGGGACCAAGTCAAGCCTCCAAAAATGAGCAAACTGGATCTTTGGGAAGTTCAGATCAGGATCCAAACTCTGCACCTTGGGTCCATCTCTTAAATTAGCAAAATGACAGGGGTGGGAGGAGAATGATGGTATTTGAAAATTACAGGTAGGATTTGCCAACGGGTTATTTTAATGTGAACATTTAGAAATCCTCTTCAAAATCTTACCATTGACTGTTATATTTTGTAGAATGCAATGATTTGTGGATATTACCCTGTCCAAATATGTCATACATAATTTCAGCAAAAGTGGCTATTTTCAATATTGGGAAGTACATTTCTGTTATAAACAATAATATTTATTTTGAGAAAGGCAGTTCAAATACTTTGCATGTTTCCTTCCAATCTCTTTATGCCTTTGGCATGTTAAAGTATGGCAAAATACTTAGAAAACCTGTTCTAACAAATAGATTTCCTAAAGCTAGCTGAAAGAATGATTTCAAATGATCTCCAAGACACAAGAGAAGAAGATTCAGTCAGAAACAAATTAGAAAATGTATATACTTGACTGAAAGAATAACTAAAGGCAATGCTGATGGCTCTGTTCTACCCAGAAACTTCTTAATACATGTGTTTATTAGCTTTGCAAACACTACCTTGCAAGGAGTAAAGGCTATTTGGGTGTCATAATCTGGCCTGTAAGGAAGATAATCAATAGAAATACCTTGATTTAGGAAGAGTTTTTTGGCCACCAAGTATATGGGGAAAAAAGAAGATATTCTAGGTAAGCATGTTTGCAGCCAGATGTTCACAAAAAGATAAACAAGGGAATTAAATCTAAGACCTATAAAGTAAATGATGCATATGTATTTAAGTCTCAGAATGGTGAGCTATATGCCGTATTTCTGTACTGCACCCCTATTCAGCTAGTAGGACCTTTTTATGGTATCTGCACATGATAAAGTATTAAAAACCAACAGATAGGCAGGTTTTTAAAAGTTCCTTAATATTCAGCTTGACACAAACATTTCAAATTCTTCAATATAAAAGAGAATGTCAGGATCAATCAGTTTAAACAATAAACTAGCTGCATACACAATTTTAGTACTGAACACTTAGCATCAAATCAATGTAGGATCATCAATCTGAATTTTAGGAAAATAAATTAAATTTAGTTAACACCTAAGAGTAAGCTAGAGCCTTACCCCTTTAGGTCTTTAATTGGGAAGAGTGGGATGATGCTCTTGTGGGCAATGACTGTCATGTGATTAAAAGGAACAAACACAGGGGTCAGAAGACATGGGAATCTTTTTTTGTCTCTACCATAGATGTCCTTTGTGACCTTGGGTAAGTCACTGCAGAGCCATGCTTCAGTTTCCCCATATGTGAAAAATTATTTCAGTGTCTAAAGCGTGCCTCTCCAGATCTCTAAACTGCACAATCTTTTCCTCTGTGTAGAAAGCTAGTTACTATGACTGCCTCAAAAAGGACTATTAAACAACCATCATACCTATCAAAATAAGCTTTTCTCCATCCAGCCACTACATAACCTTGCTCAAACTCCACTCCCAGAGAAAGCTTGGGGAACAGATGAGCCTTAAAGGGTGCCCGGAGGGCTCCGCAGCATCAGTAGGGGGATGGAAGGGAGACAGGAGTTCCAGATGCCAAGCCACTAGCCTTCTCTCATTTAAACCATGGGCCTGTTATCTCAAATGGCTCTGCTAATCAGAGGCATCATTTCAGAAAAAATTATGGGGGAGAGCAAAGTTGGGTCAACATGCAGAACATTGTATATTGGTTAGTACATAAACCAACTGGTTTAGTATATATTATAGCCCTCAAACTATTGCCGGTAAGGGCCAGGGGATAGAAGTAGTAATGGAGCATACAGATCTATGAAAAGTTGGGAGGACAAACCAACATGGGGGAGGGGGTGTGGCACTGACCCCCTTGCCCATTAGCAAATGACACCCCTGCTGCTAATCACAAGCATTGGTACATTGGTCAAGAGAGATGGTCTGTAAGATAGAACCAAAAATATTTTAGACTCCATAGATCAAAAAACATATCTTAAAATTCACCTGAAAAATCAACTAGTAAGCAGTGCAGATAGAGGAGCTCAGGTGTAGCATGCTCCCTCGAGAAAACATCACTGAATAGGTGGGTAACTGCATTCTGCACTAGCAAACGGTCTTTAAGTGTAGGCTCATGCAGAGTACATTAGAGTAATCCAAACCCGAGGTGGCAAGAGCATGGATAAGTGTAGTGAAGCGTCCAGCTGAAAGAAACTCATGACATTATTTTGCCAATTGCAAATGATGAAAAGTCCTTCAGGCGATCTTCCACCCACCCATTGAGTGACAGCTCCATAGAAAGTGACAAAGAGTCCTGTGGCACCTTATAGACTAACAGATGTATTGGAGCATAAGCTTTCGTGGGTCTGACGAAGTGGGTATTCACCCACAAAAGCTTATGCTTCAAGACATCTGTCAGTCTATAACAGGGGTTAGCAACCTTTCAGAATTGGTTGCCGAGTCTTCATTTATTGACTCTGATTTAAGGTTTCACTTGCCAGTAATACATTTTAACACTTTTAGAAGGTCTTTTTCTATAAGTCTATCATATATAACTAAACTATTGTTGTATGTAAAGTAAATAAGATTTTCAAAATGTTTAAGAAGCTTCATTTAAAATTAAATTAAATTGCAGAGCCCCCCAGACCGGTGGCCAGGACCCGGGCAGTGTGAATGCCACTGAAAATCAGCTCGTGTGCCGCCTTCAGCACACGTGCCATAGGTTGCCTACCCTGGTCTATAAGGTGCCACAGGACTCTTTGTCGCTTTTTACAGATCCAGACTAACATGGCTATCCCTCTGGCACTTAGCTCCATAGAATTCAATAGGATCCCAGGTTAGAGGCTTGAGTGCAATCACTGAAGGATCTCATTAAATTTCTGTCCATTTGCAGCTGAATCCTTCAACCTTTAACATTACTGTTCTTATGGTGTTTAAATTACTGCTATACCATTGAGATGTCATATATTCCCTTTACTTCCCTTTGCCCATAGCCATCTGCCTTGTGCTGGGATAGCCCACCACTTATGTAAAGTTAAATGAGGGTTGGTACTTCAAGGGAGGAACTCACAGAACACCTAATTCCTGTAGGATACGGTGTTGATGATTTTTGGGAGCCAGACTCTGCTTCTTTCTAGTGTTGCAACATTAGATTCAACATAAAATAAAGTTCTTGACCGTTTGTCATCATTGACGAGGCCATGGCTCTTTGGAAAAAATTTGGATAAAATGTGCAAGTCAAAAGAAAAGGAATGTTTAGCTTAAAAGAGCAAAGCAGGAAGATTTGAGAGTAAAATAAAATCTGCTCTTGCAGATCTGAAGTTGTCCTCTGAACATGACAACTTAGGCTGAATTTTACTTGACTACCTGCTTGCATATTTAACTAAGAATGATTTCATGTCATCCTTTTGTATCATAATACAAATGTTCTCTCTTCACCCACCCTCAAGTCAAAATGTAATAAAAATACCTAGAGTTTCTGTTCTGTTTGCAATATTTTTTTGAAATACTAAACCAATTTTTTCTGGGTTCATTTGAACTTTGTTTTAAAATCCAGATGTATTGTTCACATGTCCAAATATTAGAGTTGGTCCGCAAATAAAAATAAGCTGGCTCTCATCCCCAAAGAAACAAGGATGGGCTGAGGGTGAAGACTGCCAGGGGAGGGGAGCAGAGGAAGGAGGAGGAGTGAATGGAAAACAGCTGGTGTGTGTTTTATGTGCCACTTTCCTGCACTGCCACTTGGACTTTGCTTTGACAGTGCAGCAAAAGAGCAGCTGTTCACATCATGATGAATAAAGATCCATATAAAACTTCCAGCTGCAAATATGCTGTGAGGAATTATTAATTGTAATGTAATAGAGATGCTGTGCACTCAGTGACTGGCTCACTAGGCGTTTAGGTCTCCATCCAGAGGAAAACAGCCTTCGTGGCTGCTGGCTTGCAGCATATCCAGGAATCTCCTGGCTAAACAGCCACAGAAGCTGCTCCCTGTTTCTAGGAGGGACTTCCCCCCGCAGAAGCAGCTGTACAATGCAACCACCCCGGCTTGCACTTTTTCCAAAGTCATTAGACTCCACGGAATGATGCCCTAATTCAGGGGGAGTCTTTATTTGACAATTTACACATGTAAAGGGGTGGCCATTTTGAGCACTTTGCCCCAATACACATAGTACTTAAGGTAACTATCCCTGTGCTCTGCCAACAAAAGGGATCATGACGAAAAGGGGAGAGATTTTCCATGGTGAGACTGAGGAGAAGTTCTCCCCTGTCTCTAGTTGTATCAGCAATCTGACTGGCTTCTCCCCTTCCCTCCCCTATAACACCTCACCCCACCCCACCCCGCCCAGGCAAGGGGGAGGGGTTACTCCAATCCTAGAGTTGTAGTAGTTTTCCAAAGCTGCCAGGCCTTCCTCATCAGGGCTGTGGAAAGTAAAGAATCAGGACCCCAAAACAGAACTAGGGTGCACTAGAACCAGGTAGCTCATTTTAATTAACTCTTCCCATGAGCAACTCCATGATTCCTTGGTAGGTTGCAGCTGGTCCCTATGCAGCATGATGACTTTTCCCCTGGATAGCTTGTCATGCTGCACATATACCATATGTGACCTTTGGTGGCTTTTATATCCCAGCAGGCTGTCTGTGTTTTTATCTGGATAGGATCCATAGCAGTTAGAAACTGAAGCATGAGAGACTTCCAAATTACAGTTAAATAAACTCACTTGTACAATGTAGGGAAGGGCTGTGAACGTTTTTTTGGGGGGGGTGAGGGGGCAGGAAGGGAACCAACTATCTGCAGTGTTTTCTTCGTAAGTCTACAACTTAAATATCATGAGCTTGATTTTGATTAGTATAAATCAGAAGTTACTGCACTGAAGTCAACAGAGTTACACTGGTGTCAAAAAGATACGGCTCAAACCCCACATTTTGGTGTCTCGGCTAAAAAAATTCCCCATATAGAGAGGTTCTTTCCTTTCCATTTTATCTGCCATTACACCTTCCTACCTGGAAACTCAACTATAAATCATTTTACTATGATCATCCATTCACACTGTTGCTTTTCTGCACTTATATGCACCTTCTAATTAGAAAGTTATATTTGTGACCATGTAACTACTAAAAGACTGTAGACAAGCAGTGCAGTAGTGATTTAATATGTGTATAGGCAGATACCCCACACAGACTTCTAGTTGCAAACATGCTGTTAGTTATGCCACGCAGTGGTGGATTAACACACAGGGCCTGTGCCCAAGGGTCCTGGCCAATTTGGGGGACCCCACAGGAGCACTGGAACCTGGGTGGAAGTGGGAGGCCACCGGTGCCAGAACTGTAGCCTTGTTCCCTGCTCCTCTTCTTCTCCTGAGGCACTGCCCCCTGGAAGCTGGGCAGTGGTAAGAGCTGCCCAGGGAGCCTAGGCTGCTGTGGGGAGCCCCAGGCCCTCCACCTGCTCCGGGAGGGAGCCCATGTGCCCAAGAGCAGCCACAAGCCTGTGTCCCTGCCCCCCCAGGGCATGCTGCTGCCAATGGTACCCAGGGACGGGGGCTCTGGTCTGGCCTCCTGCCTCCTCCCTGGTGCCTGCAGACACACTCTGCAGGGAGTGGAAGCCCTGCCCCAGCCAGGAGGCAGCAGGGGCCCTGGGAAGGTCACAGGCAGTGAGGAGCCAGGCAGGGCCTCCTCCATCGCAGCTCTCACTGCTACTGGCCTGGTCTCAGCGACTGCCAAACTCCAGTGGGCTTGCTGAGTGCCTGCACCCCACTCCCGCTACCAGGCTGCCCCCACTGGCTCCCTCCTGCTCCTGATGACAGGCTGCCCCACTGCCGTCTGGGCTTTGTGCCCGAGGCATCAACCACATGCAGCACTGCTCCTTCTGTCACCTCTTGCCTGCAGCTTTCAGTTTGGGTGGGCAATGCTCTCCTGTTCCCCCAAACTACGTCCATGCTGCCACTGCTCCACACCTGCCTGAGGCTACTACACCGTGTTAAAAAGTGGGTGGGCACGGCCCCCTGACCCTCCCAGTTCTGGCACCCCTGAGTCCCCAGGTTGGGAGGACCCACATGTTCTTTGTGCCCAGGGCCTCAATAAATCTTAATCCGCCTCTGGTGCCATGTGTGCAGTTTTTATATTAAGAATGTGCATATCTGTGGCCAAACTGGCCCAGATCTTTGGATGAGCGTAGGAGTGCATCTACACTGCAGAAAAAGCGACAGCAGTGTGTCTCAGAGCCCAAGTCAATTAACTAAGACTTGCATCCAGGGGTGGCCTGTCCATATAGGTAAACTAGGCGGTCGGGTAGGGTGCCTTGTTAAATGGGGTGCCAAATTTGAGGGAAAAAATCAAATAAAAAAATGGAAAAAAATACAAATAAAATAATGAAGATGTCATTGTTTCAATTCTCATGTGCATATGGAGGGAATATGAATTATAATTCATTTTTCTACATTTCTGATAATTTATTAATATGTCAAATCTTTTAGTGATTTTTTTTTTCAATTTGCGATGTAGGGTAAAAATGACCCACTCTGCAATTTTGATAAGCAATAACTAGCCACAAAGAAACACATCCGCCAGCAGCAAGAGCTTCAATGCTAGTGACACCTATCTCGAATATACATCAAGGTCGCATAGCTGGAAATTCATGTAGAGCGGAGATATCATGAGTTGATAAATGTCAAACGGTCATTTTAACATACGTCACAGGTAGATGGTTAAGAATCGGGCGAATATCGTGGAAAATTATGTTTCTTGGTGCCAAAGAATAACATCTTTCAGCATTATAAATCCAAAATGTGAGTATCTTTAAGTGTTATTAAATCTTAGCTTTATTATTGGGCTGTATAATTATGAACTTTTCTTTGTTATAACTGGTTCACATATAATAAATAAGGTCCATAAAAGAAATGTAACAGCGTTAATGCTTAATAGACTACGAAAGTGATGACATCACACTCCAAGTGGGTAACCGTGAGGAAGGGGATTACTTTCCAAACAACTGGTATTGGGTTATAATGTCAAAAAAAGTCATTTTGTTTCCATGTAAACGCCGAAACTAACTGTTTTAATAGGTAAGTGAGTATATGTTACTAAGCATTGAACCTTTAAGCAGTGAAAAGTCGTGTTGAGATGGCTGCAATGTGGTTTAAATAACCACCCATGCGGTGGGTGTGTCAGCCATCTTTAACGCTATGTTGCTTGCAGTCGGAAGCACAGTACCTAACAATATTCAAATGCCCCATGGAAAAAAGAGGAGAAGAAAACCCTCAGGAGCTGTGTATTGTAAACGAAAGGCTGAGAAAAGGAAAAGGACCAAGCAAAACAGCAGGGTCCTTCCTGAAATATCTTCTCTTTAATCCAAATAAAGATGGAAGCAGTTCACAGCACCCAGATGAAGGAATTCTACTTGGAAAGGAGGTTAGCTCAAATCTGCATGGAAGTAGTTTGGAACATCAAGATGAAGGTATATTACTTCGAGATGAGGGTAGTTCACATCCACAAAAAAAGCAGTTTGGAAACTCAGGATGATGGAAACTTACTTCTAGATGAAGGCAGCTCACAGCATCAGACTGATATGGAAGTGGAGAAAATGTATTCACCTCCAGAGAGACATGCAGAAATTGAAGTAAATGAAGTAGAAAGAAGAAAGGATGAGGAAGTTACAAACAAGTTACAGTATGGGGACCCAGCTTCATTGCCCAGATGTGATGACAGTATGCAGCAAATTCTCATGGAACATGGACTTGAACAAGTTCATGAATTTCCCTTCCTTAAGGATAGAAATAAAAGAAAATTTTCTGCTCAGCATTACAAGAGGAAACTCATTAATGGGGAAAAAATTAATCGAAACTGATTACAATATTCAGTGTCAAAGGACTCTGTTTTGCTTTTGCTACAAGTTGTTTAGAAATCAAGCATTTGGTACAACACTTACTGCAAATGGTTCGAAGCACTGGAAAAACATATCTTCAATTCTCTCTTCACATGAAAGAAGTACAGAACATTTAGAATGTTTTCAAAATTGGAAAGAATTTGAATTATGATTGAAAAAAGGAAAAACTATCAAAAAAGAAAATGTACGTGTGATCAAGGAAAAAGAAGAATATTGGCAACAAATATTAGAGCATCTGATTGCTTTAGTGAGAGTTCTAGGTAGGCAAAATTTAGGATTCTGAGACCACGGTAGAAATGAAAAGTTATATACTCTGGCTAATGGAAACTTTTTTAAATTTGTTGAATACCTAGCTTTGTTTCATCCAGTCATGAAGGAGCATCTATGTAAAATAACTGATCATGAAATACAGGTTCATTACTTTAGAGCATCTGATTGCTTTAGTGAGAGTTCTAGGTAGGCAAAATTTAGGATTCTGAGACCACGGTAGAAATGAAAAGTTATATACTCTGGCTAATGGAAACTTTTTTAAATTTGTTGAATACCTAGCTTTGTTTCATCCAGTCATGAAGGAGCATCTATGTAAAATAACTGATCATGAAATACAGGTTCATTACTTAGGAAAAAATATGCAGAATGAACTGATTCAAATCCTATCAAATGCCATTAAAAACAAAATTGCAGAAGCTCCCCATTCTGCAAAATACTTTTCAATAATACTGGACTGTACACCAGATGTGAGTCACGTTGAACAAATGATGATCATTCATTTTGTGGATATGGAAAAGTCTTCAGATGAAGATAATGTTGAAGTGCTCAAAAAGGAACAATTTTTGGGGTTTCATACCACCGAAGGAGACAACTGGAGCATTTATGACTGAAACTATTCTACAAGAGCTTAAAACAATGTCATTTTCTGTTGAAAACTTACGTGGCTAAGGCTATGATAATGGGAATAATATGAAGGGTAAAGACAATGATGTGCAAAGGAGAATGATGGAAATCAATCCTAGGGCCTTTTTTGTTCCTTGCAGTGCGCAGTCTCTGAACTTGGTTGTCAATGATGCTGCTAGATGCTGTTTGGAGGCAAGCAGTTTCTTTGACCTGGTGCAACATGTTTATGTGTTTTTCTCAGGCTGAACACGCTGTTGGGAGATTTTGACTCGCCATGTGAATTCTCTAACTGTGAAACCATTTAGTCAGACAAGATGGGAGAGTCGCATTGATGCTTTGAAGACTCTTCGCTATGAACTTGGAAACATTTATAATGCCCTAATTGAAATTTCCGATGATACTACCTTTACTGGATCATCTGTTCAGATGCAGAAGCTCTTGTAAATGGCCTTTCCAAGTTCAAATTTGTGACTTCACTCATTTTGTGGTATAATATCCTTTTCGAGATTAACCTCACTTGTAAGCAGCTTCAGGAAAAGAACTTGAACATACATTCTGCTATTAAAAAACTGCAGCAAACTAAATATATTCTGGAGGAATTCAGAAGTGATGAAGGGTTTGAAAGAACACTGGTAGATTCTCTCGAGCTTGCTGAAGAAATAGACTTTCTGACAGAATTTGAACCAGAGCCAGTTCGCATTTGGCAAAAAACAGCAGTTTTCATATGAAGGATGAAACACACCCATTTGGAACCCAAAACAAAGGTTCAAAGTGAGTTTCTACTTCGCAGTCCTTGATACTGCTATTCACTCAGTTGATGAAAGATTTCAACAGATGCAGCAGCTAGAGTCAGTATTTGGCCTTCTATATGATATCCACAGCTTGCAAAAGAAAACAGTAGAACAAATAACAGAATTTTGTATAAAACTGCAGTCAGCATTGACTCATGAAAATTCAAAAGACATTGATGCTACAGATTTGTGTAGTGAGCTTCAGGCTTTTTCAAGACGACTTAAGAAACGTACCACTCCTGAAGAAGTACTGAAGTTTGTGAAAATAAACTCTCAGACAGTTTTCCAAACATTTTTATAGCTCTACGCATTCTCTTAACTTTGCCAGTTTCCGTAGCTAGTGGGGAACATAGCTTCTCAAAGTTAAAATTGATAAAAACATATCTGCGTTCAACAATAGTGCAAGAGAGACTTGTTGGACTTGCCACAATGTCAGTAGAGCATGAAATAGCTGGAAGACTGGATCTAAAAGAACTAGTCACTGAATTTTCAAAACTTAAAGCAAGAAAAGTCATGTTTTTTATTTGCAGTGTTTTGTAAATACAGGTTAAAGTTCATTGAAGAGAGTTTTCTTATTTCTTTCTATATTGAATGTGGTAATAATGGCAGTTAAAGCAGGATAGTAGCATAATGGATGATTTTGGATTTGTAATAATAAATTATTTACATTTTTAATGCATTTTTATTTGAAATTGGACTGAAATATCAGTTAGCTGTCGTGTACAAATCTATTCTGAAAATTTCATCTCTCTATTTTGTCTGATCTCAGAAACATTGGTTGGACAGAGGGATGGACAAACCAAATAATTAAGCCTCTGTTTAAAAAAAAGCATAAAAAACATTAAAAAGGAAAAAAGGGGGCAAATTTTCCCCCATTTTACCAAAAACCTCAGCCTAGATCTGCCCTTGGAATTTGGGGGTGGGGGGGGGGGCACCAGTTGCTGGCAGCTAGTCTAGGGCTGCCCCTGCTTGCACCACAGGGCTAAAAATAGAAGCATAAATGTTCCTGTTCAGGCTGGAGCCCAGCTCAGATACCCTCCCACCTAAGATGCACACAGCTCAGCAGGTAACTTTAAGCCATTTTTACATTCTCCTGATTTGAGGATGGGTCTAAACCCCAGTGTCAAAGCAGAACAGTGTTGCCACTGAAATTGACTTTAGGGGGGTCAGGATTTCAGACCATCTATCACAGACTGCCCCAACACGGAGCTACCACTCACTGCTTGAACACAACCAATATTCGTCAATTGATCAGGTGTATACATTTCAGGCTCTTACCCTGCAATTTCTTTTGTGCGAATACAATAGTCTGTCCATGAGACATGTTACAGGATTAAGGCATTAGGTGTGGTTTTATTACACACAGGGATGAACAAAGACGCAGAGGTACTTGATGCAGTATTGTTCTATGCAGACTAGTTATGATGATTATAGAGAGCAGTAAGATATTAGATCATTGATGGTTAGAAAACTGTTGTGTATTGAAAATAAATATATTGCCCCACCCTCCCCATTATCAATTTTCCCCCAAATGAAGCCTATTTAAACTACTACATCATTTGAAGACAGAAAATTAGGCACTATGTTCAAAGGCTTTATCTCTGTAAATATTTGGAGTGCTATAAATACTGTGCAATATAGAACCACATTCAGAATATTCAGATTCGGCTTACTGTTCTGTTGCCATGAAAATTAATATATTTTTAACATTTAATTTCTGGTTTCATATTAACTGATTTGCCAAGATTCCCATTTAAAAGACAACAGAACATTTGTATTTGAGACATCTTAGTCTATTAGGATTCTGCATAGAAAGTGATAGCACAGAGTAAGGCCTGAAAGCTCAATGAAAAAAGCAAAGACACTAGTATTCTAGAAAGTCCTACTGGGGGCATACAAATTATCATAATCACACAGGCCATAAGTCTAACTCCTATTACTTCTTTTTCTTTTTGGGGGGAGGGTGGTGAAGGAGGGGAGAGGTGTGAGAGTGAAGGTCTGATTTCAGCCTTCTTACTCATCTTGTGATTCACAAGAATTCTGCTGCCTTCCAAACCTTGCAGCGCTTAGCCGCTTCTTGTCCATGGCTGTATAAATGAATTCAAAGAAGGGGGGTATTTTGACCCCCCAAAATGGACAGAATTGCAAAATATTGTTGAGAGAGGATGATCGTGTGATTAAGGGACTGGGGCTGGAAACTGGGTGATCTGGTTTCCATTCCTAGCTCTGCCACGGACATGCTATGCCTTGGGTAAGTTACTTAATTAGGTCTCGAAGTTTTTTCAAAAGGTTTTTCGATTTCAAACCTGCTCTACATTTAACCAATTTGTGCCTCACGTTCCTGTATGATGGGTTATACTTCACTGCCATATGGAGTGTTGTGTTAATTAACGAACATCAAAGCATTTTGAGACCCTCCCATGGAAGATGCCAATATTATTTTAGGAATACTACTATCTCATCTGGATTTGGACTTTAATTCTAACATATAAATTGCAATTGACCTTTGAAGGACTAACTTGGACTGTTAAGACCCCTCCTTTAGCCAGTAGGATACTATCTGTTTCCACATGTTCTTAAAGACAAAGGGCCAAATTCTGCTTTCATTTACACTGGCACAATCCAAGAAGAGCTAGATGAATGCACACTCAGATGACAATATACACACACCTTTGGCATGTAAAGGCACTTATCTATGACTGGGGTCTCAGTTTGCACAAGGTATAGGTGTATTGACTGATCAATGCAGAATTATGGCCCTATTCTCCTGCCACAGAATACAAATTTCCATTCACCGACTATGATTCCTATCATTTTGTAGATTCTTCTGTGAGAATATTCCTCACACTGTAAGCTGCTAATAGAAAATTTGGCAATAAGAATACATCAGGTATATATTGTAGCTGGGATTTCATGATTTTAACATCAAAATTCTGATTAGGCTGTGAGAAATGCAAAGGGGTTGTATTCTGTATCTTGAATTTCCATGGGTTGAGAAATGGAAAGTCAATCCATTGGTATTGCCTGATTCACCAAAAAAAGGAGTCTGTGACATTTCTCTCTTAATATAAAGGATATGTTGTGTTGGCCTGTGAATTGTATTAAAACAGGACAGCAATATATATGCAACAGAACTGATCCCTCTTTTTAACAAAATGTGAATGGACAACTAGTGATTGAATAAAATCCTAAGGCTCCCCACAGCTAACTCATCTCCAAGAAATATTCCTCAGATGAAGATTCCTGGACAAAGCTTTCAACATATTTCACTTATTTTTCAAACAATTATTCTAAATATTGTCAAGATGAGTACAGTAAAATTTCAGAGTTACGAACACCTTGGGGAGGGAGGTTGTTCATAACTCTGAACAAACTGTTGTGTTTTTTTCTTTCAGAAATTTATGGCAGAACCTTGACTTAAAACAGCTTTGAAACTTTATTATGCAGAAGAAAAATGCTGCTTTTAACCATCTTAATTTAAATGAAATGAGCACAGAAACAGTTTCCTTACCTTCTCTAACCTTTTTTTTAAAACTTTCCTTTTTTTTTTTTAAAAGTAGTTTACATTTAACACAGTACTGTATTAGTTTTTTTACTATCCTGTCTCTGCTGCTGCCTAATTGTGTACTTCTGGTTCCAAATGTGGTGTGTGGTTGCCTAGTCAGTTTGCAACTCTGGGGTTCGTAACTCTGAGATTCTACTGTAATATTATTTAGCAGTCACTGTTGCCCTGGAGTTTCAGCCGAACACCAATGATTGAGTTAGTAAAATGGTCAAATACAATTTTGCATGTTTCTGTAACAGAAACTGCCAGTAAAAAAATTTACATTTGTGGGTCAAATTCTTTGCTTGTGTAAATGGGTGACATACCATTGAAGTCAATGCACCTTTTTATACTGGCACACAAATTAGCCTTTGCTCCATTGGTTGTGGGTAGATTATGCTGTGTGTACAACTCACCTAGATTCATTTCCTAAGATATACATGTTTTTTGTGTGTTGTGTACTTTAACATAATGTAAATACCTGAACTCAGAGGCGCAAAATAATATCACACCCCTCCAGAGTACATCTTTCTTCCTAAAGGATCCCAAGTTACTTTACAAACTACATATGTTAAGGGATCGCTTAACTCAACACTGACATGCAACTACCTCTAGATTGATCACAGCAGCTGTTTAACTACTCACTGAAACATTGGGTTTGTTTACAACTTCGCTCACAATCAGAGCTATGTGCAAAGCTCAATAAAGTAGTTTCACACAGACAGGGATGAAGACCTTCCAGAACAGAAAAAATTAAATTATCTTTCTTTTGAAGAACACCTCTCTGCATTGCTCTGAAACACTTAATGAACATTTCCAATTGAAAACAAGCTGTGAAACAACGACTTTCTACCACAAGAAAAACCAAAACAAAAACATGCTAGAAATGGTGAAGCTAAGTCCCACAGATCTTTTAATGCAGCATGCGTGGTTTAAACCACACTAAGGTAGAAGTGGCATCTCAGAGCTAGTAAATATATTGGAATTATTTCCAAATTCCATGGTCATCCTAAAAATAACATTCGAAATAGTGCTAACTTTGGTGAAATATTTTCTCATCTAGAGCTTGAATTTGCAGGCTTCTTCCCTCTGCTCCCAAAGAAATGTTTGAAAATTAATATAAATGGTATTATTTGTATTACTGTAGCACTTAGGAGATCCAGGCCCTGTTGTACAAGGTGCTGTATCAACAAAACAGAGAGATGGTCCCTGCCCCAATAACTCCTTAGTTTTCCTAAGCACTGACAGCATTAATTTGAGCCAGGCACAGTACGAGCAAAAGCTGTGTGAGCTTTTCCACATAGTTCTGCCTCATGCATGCTGCTCAATCCTGACCTGCAGCAATCATCCAGGTCCTGGGCCTCTTTTGTGCCAGCACTGAGGATCTTCTCCAAGTGAGTGGTTTCATCAAATGGATAGGAGAGAATGGGATGAAAGTTCCAAAAATTTACTTTTCATTGGTTACCTTAATCAGGATTTGAACAGCTTTCCAGAATTAAAAGACGAGATGTGCTGTAACTCACTCTGTTTATTTACAGGTGCTCCTGCGATATGCTAGGCACTTCCCAAACAGAAAAGAAGTCACCGTCTCCTCACAAACGCACATAGGGTTGGCGGAAGGGGTATATATAGGGAAGCATATATGATTGTTATGTTCAATAAATATAGACATAGAAATGTAAATGATCACAAAACTATTCCTCAAGGTTGACATTATCAGCAAGTTTCCCTGAGGGCATCAGGACTCTTCAGAAGGGATTTGAATGAGGAAAGGGTAGAGGCCTTGGGGATTAGTTTTGGGAGGAAATTGAATGCAGGAGAGGTAATGTGAAAGAAAAAATGGAAGGTGTGAGAAGCCGATAAATGGGTGGATGAGGCTAGCCTTATTGATGGAGTAGACCATGATGCAGAAAGAAACAAGGGTGCCACTTCCTAATTTGAGAGTGATAACATCAATCTTAAATGGTGTGGAAGAAGGAGGAATAAACTGTGGTCTTGAAATAAGACTGCCATTTTGGAACAATCTTACTGACCATGTTTTTTCCCAAAAAAAGTACTGTTCCCTAAAACAAAATGTGTAGACAATATATATTTTGGCATATGTCTAGCTTGCAAGTGTGCAGTTCAAGATCTGTGCATGTGTAAGGGTGTGAGAGCTTTAAAAATCCACCACTGCAGCAGGGAAATGCTGTTCAGCCAAAACCCATGACATTCCCAGAAACACCACATCTGAGAATCAGGCTGACAGCATAGCATTTTGGTGCATCAGAGGGACATCTTTGTGTTCCAGTGGTGACTCCAGTCCAGAGCTGCTTTGTAATGCCAATATTCATTTGGATGACTTGCAACAGATCAGCGGGATATATAAAACAAATGCATGCTATTCATAAAAACACTACCATTTCAGATGGTATCTACATATAAAAATAATTTTAAACATTTTTCAAATGTAAAAGCTTAGTTCATAATGGGAAGCCTCACAGTAATAAATAATAATTTGCATTTTAATAGCACCTTCCATCCAAGGATCATAAAGTGCTTTACAAACACCCATCTGAGGTGAGTGAAGTATCTTTATCCATACTGTGCAGAGGGGTAAACTGAGGCACAGAGATGCTCAGTAACTCAACAAGGATCCAATTCAGCAAAGCTTCCCCATTCAGCAGAGCACTTAAGCAAGTGCTTAACTTTAGTTTAATTTGACTGTAACATAAGCACATGCCTAGAGTGCTCTAATGAACAGTAATGAAAAGGTCACGTTGTTAAGCTTGTCTATGTTAAGATTTTTCTCTTTTGCTAGAATGATGATGTAGCAATCAATTTTTCTGCATGTATGGGATACAAGCATTAAGGGCCAAGTTCTCGTTCTGTTGAAGACAATTGGAATTTGGCAACTGATGTCAGTAGGACCAGGCATTGGCAAAAACACTTATCAATGCCACAAAGAGCAGAGGTCAATAAAATGTGTCTCAACATTTGGCACTGTAATATTGTAGAATTCTTAGGAACTTAATGACATTGTGTCTGTAAGAGCTGTTTATTGCTTTGAATGGGTTTTCATGTGAAATATACACCTTGGACTTTTAAACTCTAACGTACATATTGTCTGTGTGGAAACAAAAAGCAGAAGTTTCTTAGTTTGATTGGATAATGAAACATTAAAAATAGGTGTTTTTAATCCATTAAACCTATATTAAAAATCATATTACAGATCTCTCTGCAACCTGCATTTTTTAACCACATGCAAGTAAATTGATCACTATCTCATTCCAATTGTTACAGTGAAAATATGCAATTCTTGCTGAATTATTTTTTCAAACACATGCATGGTGGAGTAGGTTTATTTGATTTCATTGCATGGACTGTATGCTACATGTTTTACTGCTGTTTATTTATATAACAGATGTTGTAGTGGATTTTCTCTCTTCCATGCTCACAACAAAGAAAATCTCTTAAGCTATGCTTCACGAGAAGAGAAATGATAAACCCATGCTCAGAGTGAAAGCTGCAACCTACCGAGTGTGAGTAACATGACACTATATTTTCCACCTATTCCATTTTTTGTTCATTGGAACAAAGACTGATTGCAAAAGGAAAATATATATCATAATCACATACATAGACATTGTATTAATATACGTACAGATTACAATATACGTATGGGTTTGATTCTATTCTTATAATGTCTCAAAAATAAAAAAAAAGTTATAAATCAGGAATACTTTCAATGAAGTTACATTGGTATAAAACTGGTGTGAGATCGAAATTGGGTCCTATTATATATTTCTATACAATACACACTGTATTACACACTATATAGCCTAGGAAAATTATGTTTTATGTAATTTGTAGTAGGGAGGAGGAAAAAAATCATTTGCCCTGAGATATTACTTTAAGAATAGAGGACAGATGTCTAGTTACCAAAGCAGACTTGTAAAAAATTAATCACTTGCCTCATGCAGGTTAGCTGGTATTTTGCAGGTAGGTTCATAAAAAAGCATCTGGCTTTTGGTCGAGCATTTTAATTTTAACTGTTTCATTTCAGCTTATGGGTGCTGGTCAACATGCAATAATCTGACAGGTCTGGAGCAGATTTATTCATTTGTAACTTTGGTGCATGATTTCTAAACTGAAATTAATACTGCAAGCAAATAAGTCATAAATAGTTGGCCGGCATTCACAAAGCCTTGGCTCACTCATCTAATAAACAGGACTGAAGGTGTACTTCCATTTTAATGTCACTGAGCCCAATCCTCCACTGAGACAGAAGTCCAATTCGCTACATAAACATTAAAATAACGAAAGCCTAGATCCAGTAATCACTTAAGCATATTCTTAACTTTAAGCATGTGACTAGACCTATTGACTTCAGTGAGGCTACCTTTGTACTTAAAGGTAAGCACATACTTAGGTGCTTTGCTGGACTGAGGCTGAAGGGCTCTGTTCTCTATGTGGGAATAATCTGCATAGGAAACCACGGAAGGGTTTGTTTACACTTACAGAGCTTCAGTGGGGCAGCTGTGCCATTGTAGTACTTAGTGAAGACACTACCTATGCCAATGGGAGAACTTCTCCTGCCAGGGTAGGTACTCCTCTTCCCTGAAGGGTGATAGCTATGACAACCAGAGAAGCCCTCCCATAAGCATTGCCTGTCTATACCAGGGGTTAGCATGATATAACCATGTCACTCAGGGGGGTGGATTTTCCACACCCCAGAGTGATGTAGTTATACTGATATAAATTTGTAGTGTAAACCGAGCCTAGATTTCAACATACAGACCATCCTAGGCATTCTTCTATCAGGGGAAATGGAATGCAGAAGCCTGGATTCCCACTCCCTTGATCAGAAGATCTCCAGAAATCAATCCTGATCCAAGGAGGTCCACAGGCACTTCCATGCAGATGCCCTTTACCTCTCTTCTGCCACTCAGGACCATCAACGCCCATGGCTACCTGGACAGTATGCTGGTGCAGTACTGTCAGGGACTCCTTTCACCCTGACTGCAAAAATGGGGGAGTAAGGTTCCTTGTGCCCTACACTTCTCTGTCCAGAAGTCATGCACTATCTGGTCCAAATCATTTATTTGTTACTTCGAGAGACATCCTGGTGTGTCCCACACCCATGTATTGAGGCATTTATACACTGATATTACTGAGTGTTCAGGTACTTCTAATTTGTTTTTTTTCCTCTCACTAGAGGATAACAGGTGCATTAAGAACTGGATCAGTAAAGACTCATTCTAGGGCTCTGTGCTAGGAAATTAAAGGCAGTAAAAGCTGCCCAGACTGGATTTTCTAGGATCTCCCAGCCTTCAGTCCTATGGTGCAGAATTATGGTTTGTTTCTTTTGTAGAATCTGGCCGCAAACATTTGAGGCCAATTCTCCAATGCTTACTGAGGCTGACTTGTAACAGTAAGTAAATTCAAGCCGTGTGAAGCTTGCAGAACTGGAGCCTTCTAAATTAGCAAGTCTGATCATAAACATTTCTAACCAGGCATTTTTAACTGTAGGGTGCCTCATAGCATAGATTTATTGAAAATGCTGCAGAGTAAATTCTGTGTACGTGGAGGGACCACTTTTCAACATTAATATCTCAGACATCCGAATAATTTTCTCAAAGGACAAATCTATTAGGCTATGCAATTAACTGCTTGTCAATTTTTATTTTTAAATTATAGCTGTTCTGGACTCCTACGAGTGCAAATAAATCCTCAGAGACCTGACTCGTTGTCATCTCTGTCGACTTCCCTCTTGTTTAATTTAAGATGAACTATTTCTTTTTAATACAGTTTAAAAAAAAAAAGGGAGAGAAAAAATACCATGCTTGTGGGCTCAGTCTGACAGCTCTCAGCCAAGACTGAATTTGGAACAATGAACTCTGTAAGAGTCCTGCAGTACAGTCTGACCAGAAGCACTACAAACACCTTGCTAATCTACTGCAACTCAGGTAGCCATTTCCCTAGCATGGAGCTGTAAAGAGTCAGTTGGTCCATTTCAGTCAGACTTTATTTCTTGTATGTCTCATTTTCTGCCATCATAACAACCCAGACACAACTCGGTCAACCAGAACGACCCTTTCTTCGGTGTTGTGGGGTGGGCAGAGAGATTTTTCCTTATTTAAGATAAGCTTTGCTGTGAACTCAATGCTTGCGAGCAAAGAGCACATCATCTTACAGGCAACAGAAGAATATCTGTCCACAGACACAGGCCATAAGTCAAGAAGTGTGCTATAATGATGAGCAGATGGCTGAAAGGTAAGGAAAGGGCAGGAGTAGAGAGCTACTACTTAATGGTACCCTATGAGCATCTGTCAGAGCAGAGATATTTTGAACTATACTGTAAAATAATGATAGATCATCCTATAACATGGTGCTCAAAAAACCCCACTCACTCTGCACACAATACCCACAACTGAAAAGATGCCTCCACAACTAAGGCCTGTTCTACACTATGTGTTTATACTGATTTTAGCAGCGTTAAACCGATTTAATGCTGCATCCGTCCACACAACGAGGCCCTTTATATAGATATAAAGGGCTCTTTAAACTGGTTTCTGTACTCCTCCCCGACGAGAGGAGTAGCACTGAAATTGGTATTACCATATTGGATTAGGGTTAGTGTGGCCGCAAATCGATGGTATTGGCCTCCAGGCAGTATCCCACAGTGCACCACTGTGACCACTCTGGAAAGCAATCTGAACTCGGATGCACTGGCCAGATAGACAGGAAAAGCCCTGCAAACTTTTGAATTGCATTTCCTGTTTGCCCAGCGTGGAGCTCTGATCAGCATGGGTGGCAATGCAGTCCCAAATCCAAAAACAGCTCCAGCATGGATCGTACGGGAGATACTGGATCTGATCGCTGTATGGGGAGACAAATCTGTTCTATCACAGCTCTGTTACAGAAGACGAAATGCCAAAGCATTTGAAAAAAATCTCCAGGCTATGATACAGAGTCCACAGCACAGTGCTATGTGACAAGCGTAATGGAAAGCCAAAGAATCAAATGGATGCTTATGGAGGAAGGGAGGGGGGACTGAGGACTCCAGCTATCCCACAGTCCCCGCAGTCTCCGAAAAGCATTTGCATTCTTGGCTGAGCTCCCAATGCCTGTAGGGTCAAAGACATTGTCCGGGGTGGTTCAGGGTATATCTCGTCAATTTACTCCCCCTCCCCCCCGTGAAAGAAAGGGAAAAAAATCATTTCTTGACTTTTTTCAATGTCACTGTATGTCTACTGCATGCTGCTGGTAGACATGGTGCTGGGGCAATGAACAGCAGCATCCTCTCTCCTCCCTTCCCCGGTGGCAGACGGTACTGTGCAGTAGGACTGGTGGCTGTCCTCATCATCAGCCCGTGAGTGCTCCTGGCTGGCCTCAGGTGAGGTCGGCTGGGGCGCCTGGGTAAAAATAGGAATGATTCCCGGTCATTCCCGGCAGATGGTACAGAATGGCTGGTAACCGTCCTCCTCATAGCAACTGGGGGCTGAACGCCATCAGCCCCCACCCTTTCATGTCTAAAGAAAAGATTCTGTACTGCCTGGACTATCATAACAGCGGGAGGCTGCGCTCCTCTCCCCTCCACCATTTAATGTTCTGCCTGGACTATCATAGCAGCTGGAGGCTGCCTCCCCCTCATTTTATCTCACTAAAAAGTCAGTGTTTCTTATTCCTGCATTCTTTATTACTTCATCACACAAATGGGGGGACCCTGCAATGGTAGCCCAGAAGGGTTGGGGAGGAGAAAAGCAAGGGATGGGTTTGTTGCAAGGGCACCCCCTAGAATGACATGCAGCTCATCATTTCTGTGGGATCTGACACGGAGCGGCTGTGCTCTCTGGTTCTCTGATACACTGCTTCTCTAGTACACTTGTCCCATATTCTATTTTTATTTTACAACATATTTTTTTAAGATTTTTTTTTTAGATACAACATAAAGGAAGGAATGACCTGGGGGGTCATTCCCATTTTTGTCTTTGCGCCCCTGGCCGACCTCAGCGAAGGTCAGCCAGGAGCACCCATGACAGCAGCAGACGGTACAGAACGACTGATAACCGTCATCTCATTGCCAATTTACAATGGCATGGCAGACGGTACAGAACAACTGGTAACCGTCTCTGCTACCTTGCAAACACAAACGAATGCTGCTGTGTAGCGCTGCAGTACCGCCTTTGTCAGCGGCATCCAGTACACATATGGTGACAGTGACAAAAGGCTAAACGGGCTCCATGGTTGCCATGCTATGGCGTCTGCCAGGGCAATCCAGGGAAAAAGGGCACGAAATGATTGTCTGCCATTGCTTTTACAGAGGAAGGAATGAGTGACGACATTTACCCAGAATCACCCACGACACTGTTTTTGCACCATCATGCATTGGGATCTCAACCCAGAATTCCAATGGCGGGGGTGACTGCAGGAACTATGGGACAGCTACGGGATAGCTACCCACAGTGCAATGCTCCAGAAATCGACGCTAGCCTCGGTACATGGACGCACACTACTGAATTATTGTGATTTGTGTGGCTGCATGCACTCGACTTTATACAATCTGTTTTACAAAACTGGTTTATGTAAAATCGGAATAATCCTGTAGTGTAGACGTACCCTAAGTATTCATCAGGAGAAAAAGAACTATTACCTTTTTGTTCTGCTTTTCCTTGCCCTTCTTTGTTTTATAAAGATTTCCTCTGCACTGTTTTTAGATGGTTAGGCTGTATGCAGAATGCACCAAAAATGATCAGACAACAGAAGCAGACAGTCCAGGTTCTGTAAATTGGTAGACATAGATTCCTTCCCTGCTTCCCTTCTACATCCAACCATGATGGAAAATATCCACTAAAATGTATGTAAGAAGTGTGAAAGCAATGTTGGCACTGTCCACATCACATCTATCACCAAAGGACAAGTAGAAGATTATCCACAGATCATGAAGAATTCTGTGATATTCCCTGTTAAATTCCTCATCTCAAAAGCCAGCCAAAAAAGAAAACAGGGAAGGATTGAGAAGGAGGGAAGTTGAGAACAGATACCCCCATTAACTAGTGAACAGTATAATTTCTAGAGACAGTGAAAGTGAAACAACAGAGGACATTCTATATCTGTTTGACAGCTTTTCTTCTTCCCACCTCTCTAAAATAAATACTTTTCAGCTTACTTTGAGTGGTCCTCTAGTGTATTTGATAAAGGCTGTTCAAAAACAGACTCATTCCTAATGTATGCAAAAAACAAATATAACCCACTGGTCAGCATGTGTTACATGTCCCTTTCTAAGGCCAATCCAGAGAGGATTATTATTAATAATTATTTGTATTACTTTGGTACATAAAAGTCCCAAGCATGGACCAGGACTTGGATGTGCTAGGTGCTGCTAACACAGAACAAAAAGATGGTCCTAGTACCACACAATAGATGGACATAGACAGACAGGGGAATGCACAGAAACAGAGCTTGGCTCTTTAGCTGAAGCTGTAGTGACTCAGGCTGATAGCTCTGGTGGTTCAATCCCTGGTGTCAGCCGAAACAGTGGCCATTAAACACCTTCTACACCCAACATCATCATCCTGCTGTATTGTCCTTTCCTAGTGGAAATAAAATTTGAATCATTCATAGACAAGAGGTTTCTTAAATCCCTCCAGTCAGAATGGTCAGTTGATTATCTTTGCTACCAATAGGGTATCTCTAGCAGTAGGAGTATGTGCTGCAGCATGTCAGTTTGAGCATAGGCAAAAGACATTCTTAAGAGAGAGTTGAACACATCACCAGACAACTGGCAATTGTGGTTCTCACTTGAAATGGGCTGTTGTTCCAAACTACAGAGGTCTGTCCCCAAAACCCTATTCTTAAGGTGGGGATAAAGTAGCACTTCACATTGTCAGAAAATCTTGACTGGCTGATACACGGATACAGATAATTACTTTCCTCTGGAGATGCCCTTCCAGGGAGGATAGCAGCTACTGATGTAGCCATGCTTATGTAGTAATCTTGTGGGAGTAATTTTATGTGAAGTAACCAAAGAGAGCCCTCTTGACACAACCCTCCCAACCCTCCCCCCCAAAAAAAACCCAAACCCCTATTTAATGGTGAAAAGTTTTCAACAAGTTCTCCCCATTTGTTAGATTTATGGAAACAACAAGCAGCCATAAAACATCTGCCAGATCATTCTACTTTTCAGTTTTGATTATCTGTCTGTTAGTTTGAGGAGAGCTTTAACTATGCAGATGCAAGAAGTGTGAAAGTCATTCAGCTTAGATTTATTCTTGAGCAGTACCGGCTGTCTAAAATAGGGCTATAAAATCTAGGCTCCCTGTCTGGTCTGTTGTATGGCTTTGTGCTATTAATTGCAACCTGGCTAACAGGTGCTTGCTGTCGTTTTTACATTCTTACCATAAAAGAGGATTATATTTCTATCTGGATGAAAGGGTGGTGGTTGCTTTTAAGCAGAAGTTTAAAAAGGCACATAGATGTAGTTCATCATTTCCCAATAAAATTGGATAAAGGGAATCACTGCTAACTAACAAAAAATGGCCTTTTCTCTTGTTTGAGAGGAAGGGGGAAAAACAATTTAACATGGTTGTTTGCATATCCACTCCGCTTCACTCAGTGTCAGATGGTCATGAGTTAGACCCACTATGGACTTACTCCCATGGACCTCTCTAATTCCTTTGACTCATCCAGTAATGAGTCCTTTCTGTATCTTGAAACAAGCACATCAAGGTTGGGCCCCAATCCAGAAAAGTATCTAAGCACACATTTAACTTTGATTCAAATTAGACTGGTCACATGCTTAAAGTTAAGCACATAATTAAGTACTGGGATGAATCAGAGCCTTGGTGTGAAAGCTTTGTCTACAGCTCCTTTTCCTGGAACAATGTTCGTGAAACTCACCAGTTCATTAACTCTTCATCTCTTTTCAAATATCATCTGAAAAGGTCTCTTTTTTGCCTTAGCCTATACTTCTTCATTTCTCTCTCCCTCTGATATTGTTGATTTAACTTTGCAACTCTATTCCCTAATACTGTAAAGCATTTGAAATACAGTTGTATGAAAACACTCTACAAAAAAAAATGGAGTTGTAAAAGCCTGATCCAAATACATTTGTGACTGGTCGAGTAAGCACTGCCTCATAAAAGTTAAAACAATATGATGTTAGCTACTGGCTAAGTGTGAGACAAAGTTCATAAGAATTCTTGAGACCTGAAGGCAGCTAGACAGCCCTGCAGTCGGAGTTTGGTCTCTAAAGTCTCAGAGCCATTTAATTAACTGGTTATATAGTCCTTGAATATTTTGGATGAAAAAGCCTAAAACTCTACAAGTGTTAAAATGGACAGTAACCAGTTAAAGGAGGTCACATGGCTATATTTCAAAAATATTTAGGTGCCTAAAGATGCAGATAGATGCCTAATGGGATTTCCAAAGGTACTTAAGCACCAATAGATTTCAATGGGAGTTAGGAGCCTCACTTGCATAGGCACCTTTGTAAATCCCACTAGGGGCTTAAATACCTTTGGAAATCTGGCCCAAAGTGCATAGATTACATGTAAAAGGGACCATTTAACATACGTAATGTCCACCACAAAGCAGTACCACCCAGCTTGTGTGTGGAAAGTCCATTTGAATGGAAATCATTTTGGTTAGTGGTATAAAATAGTAGACAAGGACATTTTATGGCTATAAAATGAGGGAGTTGAGGGCACTCAGCTACTCACAGGATTAGGTCAAATTCTGCCTCGACACGCACCCTGTGTAACCACAGCAATTTCAGTGGGGTTGCATGGGCAGTGGAACAGAGAAAAATATGTTTTCAATATTAATGTGTTTTCAAGTGATATACAAATTCTAACACCAAGTTTCCCTATCGTAAAAAGCAAACTAAAGCTACTTCTCTTCCCTGGCCATACACCTACCTCAAATTGCTACTGACATTGCAGAAAATTCCCTACATTCTTTACAAGTAAGTATTAAGGTAATAAATCAGATTTTGAAAGCAGATCTTAACCTATTGCATTTTGTTTGAATATTTTCTTTTACTGCTCAGTCCAGTCCATTATGGGAGTAGCTAAATGTTTTAATTAAGCATTCTTGAGTATTTGGCTTTTATCTCTCATAGATACACCGCACCCTGGTTGTAAAAATGCCATCAGAAACAGCCAAAATACTTTTCTTTCACTAAAGAGGAGTTATTAATTAGAATAACTATAGACCGGGTACCTTGCAAATATCTTACATTTATAATCTAGGGCCTTTTCTCTCCATGACTATATACCTTACAAATAGCTTTCCTCCTCTCAAAGTGCTACACAAGCAGTAACTATTAGCTGACTGACTGCAGATGAAATGCAACCACCTCCAGGTAGAATGCAGCAGCCATTTTATACAACACTAGACAATCATGTTTAGAATGAAGAATGAGAAATATCTTTAACTGAGAAAAGTTTTTAGACTCTTCAAATGTGTCAGATTCATTGTTGACATAACCCCAGCTAGAATTTGGCCAGAACTATCTGATGATTTTGTCTTAGGGTTTTCTATAATGCCTGTCACAAATTACTTCTCAGGAAACTCCAGGGTTAATACCTTAATGTTGCACTTTTTGCAAAAGTTATCATTAAGAACCATGAGTGATCAGAACCTGGATTTTGCTTCTCAAGTAGTCAGGTTCTCAATTTTCAACCTCATCTGAAATATGGCACCTCCAGCAGCACCATATGCCCGCATCACTGGCTGAGGCATTGATTCAGTACTGATTCAGAGGGGAGAATACCACCTATTAAACACTGAAGGCAGTTATGACTAGTAGTATATTTTTATGAGCCAAAGTATAAAAATCCTTGCCAACTATTACCTCATCACCACTGACTAACCAGCACCTTTGATTTGCCAGTGTTCTGAAGCATTATTAGCTTGCTGGGTGTGTCAGCTCATCCTGCTCTCCCAACATTTAGAAATTAAGACTGATGATAGCTCCGGGCTGCTGTGGTAGCTCCACGCCCAAGCAGGTAGAGAGCAAATATGCAAGAGTGGAACACTGTATTTGGAACGCTGGTAGGTGAGCATTGCTATATGCAATTTTAAATGCAAAAGAAAAAGATCATCATCTGTAAATGCATGGAGGAGGGTGCAGCCATCAGCGTGGAGGAAATCCATCCTACCTGCAGGAATCCCTATTATGCAGGCTTTATGTGGATGATGCAAGGGGGGTGGGAGGCGAACAACACCCTCCCATCTGGGGATCAGAGCCCAGGACTGCAACCCTATGGCACAGAATAGCAACTACAGCCCTTCTATACCACTTAATTGGGTGTAGGGGGATAGTGGACCAGTGTAAACATGGCTTTTGAAGCCCCACCCCATACTGACCCATTGCTTGATAATAAAAATGGTGGTGACCATGTCCACGGCATGCAGTGGGAGGGGGGTAAGCACCTGTTGTGCAGCAGCATTGCCTGCATTCCCATCATATTTTCCCAATGTAAGGCTTAAATGGTGCAGCCCTCTGTAGCATGGATGAATTTCACTGCCTTGAGAAGCCAGAGGAGCCATGGGAAAATTAGGCTTACACCCTGCAGAGCCCGTCACCTCTGTGAGGGGAGCTGCCCTCCTTCCACGCTCTCTCCTGACAGTGAGCATGTTTCCCTAAAGAGCATTTTCCTCTCCTCCAGGAGGAGTGAATACTAGGAGGAGGGAGCTAATGCTGACTGGAAAAGAGTTTAAACACTGGCTGGCTAGAGAAGAGTAACCTCCAATTTGCCACAGAGTTTAACCTCCTGTATTTGAGGACCATGCCACACACAGCGGTTGCTCCCTGGCTCTTCTGCCCTTGTGGCCTAACACACCCTGCAAATGTCTCCAATGTGTGGGGGAAGCATCTTTCGGTCTTATCTGGTGCATTTTCTCCTCTGTGTTGCTGAAGGAAAGGGAAGGGAATTTAAAAAAAAAAAGTTTAAAATGAACCCTCCAAAAGTAACAGCAACAGATAAATGCCGCTACCAGAGCAGGAAAATATGAAGCAGAGCATACAGGAGAAGCAGTGGAGGTCAGCAGAATTTCATAATGGATTTCAGTAATATAACACAATCTAAAACACCACACTGTATCAGAGCAAAAAGCCTGAACCAAAACGCCCCTGCACTCCGGTAGAGCATGGATTCAGATCTGAACTTTGCAGCTCTGGTCTGTCCTCAGCTCATCAGATAGTCCCCTTCTGCAGAGGGCCTTACTGCAGAAATCAATGCTCTCACTTCTCATGCTTGGGCCGTTTATATAGTTTACTTTAAAAAAATCCAAAGATACAAGTCTGGTCCAAGCCAGGTAAGCTAAGGCTCACCATATTCCTGAGTGTATTACACTGCAAAAGTTTGGGTGGATGAAGAGAGGGTTAATCTGGGAAAACTCTTCTCTGTCCATGCAGCTGGGGCAGTCCACTCCTGCCTTCTAGTGCCTGTGTCTCCACTGTGCCAGTTATTTGAGTTTCCTCCCCCAATACCCTTGCAATTCTGTGTAACAGCCTATTTACAACATCCCCTATGCTTCCAGCCCTCACCTCAGGACCTGAGAGGAGCAGAGGTCTCCCATCCCCAAGGCTTCTGTGAGACTCTTTCTTTCTCTCCCCTAGCACTGCCTTCCTGTGTCTCTCTATCAGTTTTCAGCTGATGAGCTAATTGGCTTGTTAGCTCACCAGCCTGATTAGCTAATTACCCCAATCAGCTTTCCCTGGGGAAACTAATGGGTGTCAGAGTGATCAGAGTGCAGGCTCACCTGTTAACTCCCTGAACCCTGCCACCATCCCCTCTGGAAATGTGGGGGTTGGGATGAGAGGGGCATAGCGCTTAATCTCCCTATTATAACAAAAGGATTGAAAAATAAATTCATCTTTATCAAACCAACAGATCAAACTGAGTACTTACTCCTTGTTAAATTCTTTCCTCTTCCTTTCTTTGCCACTTGTCTGCCCACTTTGTTTTCCCCTTCCTTCCTTTCTGCCATCCTCTCTATTCAGAGGCAGCATACTTCATTCCCTGCATACTGGAGCAGGAGATTCTAGGGGAAGTGCCTGGACACATGTAGACCAATTAAATTTTGGCAGTGTATTCAGTGTTTCCAGTATGTGAGTTGGAAATTTTTAAATGTCAAATTGGCCACCGTGAATTGATGCTTCCCATCTACATTTCTCTGCATCAAGCAGCTAATAGAGTAGGTATTCATTGTCATCAAGTGTGCTGCCACAAATCTCACTTTAAGACCATTCACAAATGTTCAGCTAAAATTCTTCGTCTTTCAGCAGGTCTCTCCCATAACCCCATGTCACCAAAGACTTTTGGCAGAAACAAACTATGACTTTGCAGACTCTCACTCACTCTCTCCTTAGCTATCTCACTAAATATATACAGCATTCCTCCACTGAGTATCATTTTGAGCTTGCATAATTCCTTCAAATAATGTGGTAGATAATAGATTTTAAAGCAGATAAATACATACTGACTTTGTGTGCACAGACTTTACATGATCTGAAGCCATCCAGCAATACAGCTGGTCTTTTGAAAGGATGTTACTCCCAGAACAGACTTTGTAGCTTCACTACAATCATTTTCTGTATTGAGCCAAACCCTGCCAACCTTACTCACATTAGCAGACTTCAGTGGGACACTATTATGGAATAAGGGGAATTACAGGTAGAATCAAAACAGAAACAGAACTTCCCTGATACAGTAGAACCTCAGAGTTACGAACACCAGAGTTATGAACTGACTGATCAACCACACACTGGAACCGGAAGTATGCAATCAGGCAGCAGCAGGCAGGGTGAAAAGGACAAATACAGTACAGTACTGTGTTAACATAAACTACTAAAAAAAGCGGGGGGGGGGGGTTTAAAAAAATGATTTGACAAGGTAATAATGTTTCTGTGCTTGTTTCATTTAAATTAAGATAGTTAAAAGCACCATTTTTCTTCTGCATAGTAAAGTTTCAAAGCTGTATTGAGTCAATGTTCAGTTGTAAACCTCTGAAAGAACAACCATAACATTTTGTTCATAGTTACGAACATTTCAGAGTTACAAACACCTCAGGAATAGAGATTGTTCGTAACTTTGAGAAGCTACTATATTTTAAAATATGTTGGGGGGAAGAGGGGGAGGGAGGGAAGGAAAGAGAGTCACTTATCTGATCCTTTAAACATTTCTTACTAGAAGAAACCCTGCTTGTTGCCATTCTGTGTAGCAAAATGCACCATAATTTAAAAAATGTCTATGAAAGAGTTCTCATTGAATTAGTTTTCAGTGCAACTCAGCAAAATATTATCAGGGTTTAATCTTGCTTGTCTTGTTACTGAGAGAAGTCCCATTAAAATGAATGAGATTACTCACATGAGCAAAACAAAGGAGATTCAGTTTATGACACTATTTACTTAAATACTGAAGATATAGAAACTAAAAAGTTTAGTAGAGCCCAGGATACTAGATTCGGAGCTCAGATATATGTCACGGTGAATATTTAAGTTCTAACCAAATATTTGTTAAGCTGGGAATTAGTGCACAGATATAAGATGCACATAAATGTGTGTCTTCTTATTCAATATGATGCAACAGTAAGAAGGAAAGGAAGAAAACAATCATAGACAGAGGCCTTGTTCTTTTACAGACAGTCTATGGAGTTAAAGGTATATATATGATGCTGCTTGTGGTCATTAAAGATCTCCTGGCACTTTTTATTTTGGCAAAGGAAAAGGGGGTGCTAGCCCCAGTGTGCCAGGATAAACAAGCATCCTTGCCATTACAAATATCAATACCTGCACAACAGGATATCCCCCAGCAGATGCCTTCACAGCCCCTCGACTCCCCTCTGTCTCATAATGAGCTCTGTGATGGGATTTGGGCTGCTCTTCAATCCGAAGTTCATAAGGTCCTGAGTGAGATGGCAACTGCCAGTCAAGGGCAGGCAGGGATGGGCTATAATGGAAGAGAAAGTGTATTAAATATTAACATCAAGTAGACTATCACAGACCACAAGAATCTGGTTCTATTACTTTAGAGACCATGTTTAGCAGTTCATCCTTCACCATCTTACATTTAAAATTTCATCAATATGGCTTTCATGACATAAGTAATTTAAAAGGCAATGGTTATTTTATGAAGATTTATGAGTAAAGCATAATTGATGGGCCAGATGCTATCAGATTTGTAAACAAAATGGAAAATTTTCTAAGCATGGTTTAAAAACGCTTTAATGTATTGATCGTTGAATCAAAGGACAAAGGTGGATACAAAGGAATTTAAAGAGTGGTTCTAGTCTGAAAATGACTATTAACTTGGCATTATGGAACTTCTACATTTAATGTATCTCAGTGACTATATCAAATCTGCTTAGTTTACAAGAAAAAAAATATTCCCCACCGCAACTTCCAAGCCTGAAAACTCATGTTGGATTCTCAAAATTAAGCAGGGTTCTTTCTGGCTGATATTTCATCAACAATGTAGATCTTCAAACATAACTTAATTAAGAATTACATTGATGATGTATATACAAGCCAGAATAGAATCCAACTCAGTCTCCCAGTTCTATACTCACTCTGCAATTATAACAGAAGTAAAAATAGTAAAGGTATATTATTGTCACTAAACAACCAGACATGACTGAATACAATAAGAAGCTGCAGGTTTTACAGAGCCACTTTCAGAGAACCACACTTTAAAATAATGTCAGGGGAGAGCATTACTGAAAGAAATGTTCTGTTTATGTCACAAAATAAAACCATTGGTTATAACTGTCTTTGAAAGGCTCCTGCTTGATGTAACTTTATTGGTCTTAAAATTAAAGCTAGCCACCGCCTTCTGATAGAAATAATAAGTTTTAGGTTTACTGCATAATCTTTCAAAACCCTGGAATTGGTAAAGTCTCTTAAAAGAATGACCTTCAAACACACCTTCTATTCAAATAGTATTCAAATAGTCCAACAAATTTGAAATAGGCAGTTACATATTATACTTTGCATTTATATAGTGCCTTACCGTATCTGGGCTCAATCATGCACGACACAAGTCAGTGGAGGTTTTTCCATTGACTTGAACAGGAACAGGAGTGGGATCAAGCCCTAGATGAGAATCTCAGTTTGATTTACAGAAGCACTTATTGTACAGATAGGAAAGCCAAGACAGAGAGAGGCTAGCTTGCCCAAGTTCATATAAGAAGGAGTGACCTGAAGAAGAGCCATGTGTAAGCTCGAAAGCTTGTCTCTCTCACCAACAGAAGTTGGTCCAGTAAAAGATATTACTTCCCTGGTCTCTGTATGAAGGAGTGTCATTTGGAGTTAGCCAGTCCCCTGCTCCGTCCACTACAGTGCCATTGTCAGAAGATAGGTACTGGGCTAAATGGACCTTTGGTCTGACCCAGTATAGCCATTCGTACGCTACAGCCAGGATTTGAGGAGAATGAAACTAGTGCTGTGCATGGGACAGTTTGATGTTCTGACACTTGTATTAGATAATCCACCAGAGATACCCTCTGTCTACGGTTGGCTTATTTTACAAAAAGACATGTTGAGATGGGCATACAGCAGAGACAAGCTAATGATGAATGATCAAATGTGTACCAGTAATTTAAAATGTTATAACACATAGATAGTGTTCCGTACACTCCAAGATACTAAAAGCAAAGCAATAAATGAGATGAGATACACAGGAATGACATTACACCAGTTAACTATGAGCATCCCCTGTCAGGCTCTGCTGCATGCTTAGTCAGCTGGAGGCCTTTGACATGAACACAGCTCCATGGCATCCAGCAAAGATGAGTACAAAATATTTTTTAAAAAAAATCTTTCCAATACAATAACTTAAGGAATTAAAACCGTGAGGAGTTTATGCTGGGGGCATCCAATGCATTTTCCTTCTTTTCAAATCACCTTCTTTCATAGAAATTAGTTGTCTTAAAGGAGGCCACAGGCACAAGAGAGGTTCCTTATTGGATGCACGTAGTGTACAAGCAAGCACCTTTTCAATCTGAGGCAGAAAATTACATCTCAGAGTTCTGCTGGCTCCACAAACCAGTCAAGACTCTTATCACTTGTGTCACCACTAAAACCTCTTGACAGACAGAAGCCCAATATCCTCCTCCCCTTGTCTGTTGTTTAGGCCCTGACACTTTACAGACATATACTTGCTTACATTAGCCACTACAAATAGTCACATTGACTCAACATGTAAAGTTAAGCCCAGTCACAAGCCTTTCCAGGATTGGGGCCTTAGTCTAGATAGGCCACAAAAGCTAATTGTTTTTAAATTTTTATTCAGTACCCTTTTACCAGCACATTTAATTTATAACTGGGACCATATGTATGTAATTATAGGCAGGGCTGCTAGCACTGTATTGCCCAATACTTCCCACTATAAGACCTTATTTTCAGTTAGTTTTAACTTTGCCAAATGTTAACCATTTAGGCTGAAATTTTCCAGGCTGGGTGTCTCCTCAAACTGAGTTTTTTGGAAAATGTCATCATGAAAATGATTCAGACATTTCTGAGAATTAAGCTACGGGAAAAAATGTTGGTTTGCACATGTTACACATTTTTGGTGACCTTTACTTTGAACAGCTCTAATATCACCATGCTTTGGAGCAAGAACAGCCAAGTTATAAACTTTCAAAAAAATCACACTTCAGAAGAGACTTACTAGCTTAATACCTAAAATCTCCAAAGATCCCATTGTCACTGAGCATGCTCAACATAAGAATGGCCATACTGGGTCAGACCAAATGTCCATCTAGCCCAGTATTCTGTCCTCTGACAGTGGCCAATGCCAGGTGCCCCAGAGGGAATGAACAGAACAGGTAATCATCAAGTGATCCATCTCCTGTCACCCATTCCCAGCTTCTGACAAACAGAGGCTAGGGACACCATCCTTGCCCATCCTTGCTAATAGCCATTGATGGACCTACCCTCCATGAACTTATCTAGTTCTATTTTGAACCCTGTTATAGTCTTATAGACCTTCCCATCCGACAGGTTCCTAAAGCCCAGGATCTGGCCCAAGCCCAGATGTCTACACAGAAATAAAACAGTCCCGCAGCCTAAGCCCCGCAAGCCCATGTCAGGTGGCATGGGCCAGCTTAAGATTTTTCTTTGCTGTATAAACATACTCTCACATTCCCAGTGCTGACCAGAATGCATATGCCATCCCCATAGAGCAACTGAGCATACTCCATACCCTCATAGCTCCCACTTGCTTCTGGACTGTCCATGCACCATGGCTAAATGTGCTCCAGCACTGGTCTACAGGGTCAAAGGTGGCTACAGACCCAAGAGGGGAGGGGTACAGGAACTGAGAACAGGGATATTGTCTCTTCTGTCCTCTCAATGACCCTCCACACTGCCTGGGTTCCAGCATGGTGAAGAGGAAGCTTCCTGAATCAAATGCAAAGCAGACAACAGATAGACTGGGGGAAGGGAAAGGAGTAGATTGGGACAAGGAGTGGTGAGACTGGCACTGGCATGAGTGGGAGAGGACTGGGATAAAGAGCAGGAGAGGATACTGATGGGGTCAGACTGAGATCCCTGGAGGGGAGATTAGGACTGGCTGAGCAAAGAGACTGGGACTTAGAGGAGAAGCCTTAGGAATGGAGACTGGGATTAGGCAAAGAATATGGGACTGGGATAAGGAGCTGAGGGAAGAGGGGAGAGAAGAGACAGGACTCAGACAGATCTAAGGCAGAAGGAGACAAGCTTGTGGGAAATGGGCAGAAGAGTCTGTGCTGATCCATTTACCTCCGTAATCCTGTCTCCCAAGAAATGAGGCCTCACCCATGTCTAATTACTCAGGTCAAGCCACGCCTACACACACAAGGGCACACACCCCTGCAGAGCTGAAATGAAACCCAAGATTCTAGAGTCTCACCAGTCCCCTGCTGTCAGCAAATATCTGTGAAATTATCTGGCAAAGTGTATGTCTCATCTCCGGCTAGTGCTGGTCCACAGAGGATGACAATCAACTACTATCAGTTATTCTATTAGCCCAAGTGGCAGAAATCAGTGTAGTGTATCTAAAGGTTCCAACCCGCCCAGGACCAGTGCAACCATTTAGGCAATCTAGGCGGTCGCCTAGGGTGCTGGCATTTGGGGGGCACCATTTTCTTCGGCAGCGACCACGGCTGCCGGATCTTCGGCCGCTCTGGTCGCCACTGGCATTTAGGCAGACGGAGCTGGGCAGGGGAGCGTGGGGAGGGCAGCCTGCAGCAAGTGGGGGGGGTCGGCAGGCAGGGGAACTCCTCACCTCAGCTCACCCCTGCCCTGCCTCCTCCCCAAACAAGCCGTGGCTGCTTCACTTCTCCCACCTTCCAGACTTGCGGCACCAATCAGCTTAGGAGCCGCAAGCCTGGGAGGCAGGAGAAGTGAAGCAGCGACAGCGTGCTCAGGGTGCTCGTGCGCGGAGCAGGGGTTAGCTGGGGCGGGGAGGGTGCCTCAGGGCGGAGGGTGGGGAGCCTCAGGGGTGAGGGGGGAGCTGCTGCAGGGAGGGGCACCTCAGGGCGCAAGGTGGAAGTTTCACCTAGGGGGCGAAACATCCCTGCTCCAGCCCTGAACCCGCCTGTTGATGCCAATATGATGTAGATGCCAATATGATGATGTGGGCATTTCTGTTTTTTCAATATTTGCACAGGAAACCTTAAGTCTGGCATATCCTAACTTGCATGCTTGACTTTGCAACCTTAATAATGCTCTTTAAACATCTTTTTTGTGTGTATGTGTAATTTATATTATATATACACACACATACTACATACCTACAGTATTATAGTTGCCCTTAATTTTCCAGTTTTCCTTAAGATAATTCAATGAGAAATGTATTTGTATTGCAGTAGCACCTAGAAGCCCCAGTCATGGGCCAGGACTCCACCGTGTTAGGTGCTGCACAAACATGATTATCTAGGTATCTAAGATTCTCTTGTACTTTTTTTATACTTACTTTAGGATATATCTTGAAAACTGTAGGTACTGAAGTTATTTCTCTGCTAATACTTATGGTTGGATCCTGCATCACCAAAGTCAATGGGAGGTTTGCCACTGAATACAACAAGGGCAAGATGAAGTTCTTTGGGCTCTATAGTACCTTCAGGCAGAGCCCATAATAAGGGTTGGGTTGGAGCTACCCTGCCCTGGCAGAGCTCTGGGTGGTAGAGATGCAGAATGCCTACTGGAACTCCTCAGTGTGGAAGGAGAACATGCTGCTACTACACCTCTTTATGAGATGCTGGCTTACTACTCCCAACATGGCCAGCCAGCACCTCAAATGATGCAATAGAGCGGCAGGACCCTGGCCTGCCTACCATACTTTGGTGTGCTGTGTACCCCTGAAGTACTAAAGGCAAAGCACAGGGACTGCAATTCTGTCTGGTTCTTATGCAGTCAACAAAAAGGGGGAAGGAGATGAAGGATGATAGGGCCTATTATGCCCTCCCCCAGCCCTGTGCGTTCACACAAACAGAACCTGGCCCTTAGTTCTTGAAAGGCAGCTGGCAAGTGTGTAAAACCACCATTGTGTACATATTGCATTCTGGATACACTTCTGCCTGAAAGATTCCTGGAAAACTTTCTGGAGAAACTCTATTTGACTGCAACAATAAATAACAAAGACCAGAGCAAAACACCTGCATATCTCCTGCTGATGATCAGCACACACATATTTAAACAGATGTTTCTGGGTTTAGGTATGTTCATATTTGATGGATCTTCTCTCTCTTTTTCTGAGGACAGGCCCTCTCTTGGATTAAGCCATTTTACTACTAAATTTAAAAAAGCACTAATCCAACTACGAGCACAAACCTTAGAGTCCTCAAGTGCAAAAGGAATAATAATATTTAATAATAAAAATAGTAATAAAAGACATGAAACTGACTGGAAAATAACCTGATCTCCCCTGATTTTTTTTCTTCATTTAAAATCTTTAAATTAGCACTTAAAATTGTAAAATACAAAGGAAAGTTACTGATTCTAATATAACCCTGGTCATAAAAATCTGGTTTGCTGTTGGCTTCCTATCAATCATCAAAATTCCACTATGAATCCTGACTGATAATAAATTGACAATTAATGATAGTTTTCCTGATAAAGGAAGCAGAGTGATGAATTTAACAGTTTCATGGGCTGTGGCTGTCAGAGCTATTTCCTATTTTAGGTTATCTTCATCATGCACTTAATTTCCTGAAGCATAATATGGTTAAAGGAAAAAAATCATAGAGCAAATATTTTAGTGTTAAAAAATTAATCTGAGTGAGGAAAAGATCCCTATCAATTTGGGAGAGCTCAACTATACAAGCTGGTGAAGCTCCCACTGTAGTGGAGAAAAGAACACCGGGACAGATCCTCAACTGGTGTAAATTGGTGTAGCTCCACGGACTTGTTCACACCAGATTCTCATTCTCAAGAATGAAAAGTTTTCTCCTGTGACATGATAAAATCCAGCTGTGATCCTTCTAAAAGCCATAAGCAGGCCTGCTTGTTTCAAGTCAGCTAAATTTAAAAAAACTGGATCACCTTAACTCAGCAGGACATAAGTCAGGCTACAAGATTGATGAATAGTGACTTTTTTTCACCTACCCAGATAAAGCATGTGATTAAATCAATCATCGATTAGCCAGTCTGACTGACCTCTGTCCTTAATAGAAAAAAATTTAGATTAGCGGACAAAGAATATATTAAGTAGTATGTTATCATGTCAGTTGAAATAAAAAAGCTCTTGGGTAAAATTTTCACAGGTTCCTAAGAGATTTCTGGGCCTAAGCTGCATTTTCAAAAGTGGCAGGCATTTAGAAGCCTAAGTCTTACTGAAAGTAATGTGATGCAGGTTTCTAAATGCCTACATCACTTTTCAAAAAGCAGCTTATGGTCATAAGCTTTTGCAGATTTTACCCTTTAACTGACCCTGTCATATTTAAGGGTCTCAGCACTGTGAATGATCTTACATGAGGCCTAATTCTGATCTCACTTCCTGGAGATCATTGTAAATCAAGAGTAATCCATTGAAGTCAATGGTGTTACAACAGTATAAAAATGGTGTATTGAAGAATCAAGCCTTATGTGTGTTCTAATGCCTAAGTACAAAGACAGGGTGACTGAGAATCAGGCCCTCTTAAGCCCTTCTTTATCACTCTGGTAGTGTAATGAGGCCCTAAAGTGGGTGGAAACAACCCCTGAGAATATTCCCAGTGCAAAATGTCTTCCTAACCACCAAAAAACTGGTGTGAAGACTCTGCATTGGCCATGCTCCAGCCCCTGGCCTAGGGGACATGGCTGGAATGTATTTCACCATGACTGTCCTCTGCTAGGAGACCATGGGATGCAAAGCCTAAGTTTATACCAGGCACCAGTCTTGCCCCTGGACAGCCCAGAATGTGGGAATGCTAAGGTGCCTTTTATTCATTTTTATAAGCCACCTTCCCTTCCCTTCCCCACTCTCACATCCATGCTTGCCCTAAACATCGGAAAAGTGCAACTGAGAAGTAGGCCAGCTGCACAGATTTAGGGCCTGAGCTCTCAAACACTTATGCATTTGAATATATCTACTCATGCAGTTAGTCTCACTGTGTTCAATAAGCCTACTCCTATGAATACGGGGCCTCTTCCTATGAATACACTTTCTCAAATGCAGAAGCTTCTGAAGTATTGGGTCATTAAGTTGGAATGTACTGGTCTATCTTAAACCTTTGTGCTGCCCTTCTAAAAGTATTGTATTTATTTATTTAGTCTTGATATTTTTATATGTGAGCAGTTAATAATGTTTAGGAAAGATCTCTGATATCACGCCAAGAGAAAGTTGTTTCTTTCTTAATGTCAATTTCTATGGTAAGCTTTAGTTTCATGACAATTCATTTTTTTAACTAACCAATTTACATCTCATCTTTACCCTAAGAACAACGACATTTAGTTTAAAACAGCAGTTCAGCCTTACCTATAGTTTAAAAGGAAGATCAAGCCTGCTGGTGATTATTAAAGGTCTCATGACATTATTTTGCAAGAATAGGCAGTTAGTACCAATGCCCTAGCTAGATTCCAGTGTGGTAGCTAGTTATACTTGGCCTACCTATTACAATTGTTATTAGTAATATTTATATTAGAATAGAGCTCAGAGATAATCATGAAGACAGAAGTTCATAGGATAAGTCTCTGTAAAAGCACATGTGAAGACACAGTCCCAGTCCTCAAGCGCTTGCAATAAAAGAAATATAATTACTGTATATTCCCCCTGCAGGTTTATTTGCATAGATTTTTCTCACTTCCTGTCCTACACAGCAGAGAAATGCAGCCGTGAGCTGTTAAAACAGATGTTATGTTCTACTACAGAGGTGGCTGCATTTCCTTGGTATGTGAAGCAAGTGACTCCTGTTTCTAGTTAATAAAGTACTTTGGGATTCTTCATGATGAAGGGTGGTATATAAATATAAATTATTATATAAGCTCAGGAGCAATCCTTATGAATTTGAGCATCCTATAGCCTATACTTCAAAAGGTATTGGCATAGACAAAAATTTATTCTTATTGATTTTCAGACAAGAGCATGGAAACAGCAAAGAAATATTTCATAAAAAGAGTACAGTTAAAAATTGGAGGCCTCCCTCACTGCTCTGAATTTAGTATTATATTATGCTAAAACTATCCATAAAAAAAAACCCAAAACAAAGGCCACTAATAAAGATCTCACAAGGGAGCTTGGCCACATTCCAAAACAATGGGAGAGAAAAGTTCTGTTTAACTAAGCCACTGCCCCAGGGTAGCCCTCAGCACCATACTACAACAATCTAACAAGCTCAGGACTTCAGTCCCACAGCATACCATAGCAATCAGCTTTACTTAATAACAAATATAACATGTGGGTATATGAGACTGATACCAGTTCTGAAGATGCTTTGTTATAGGGAGTAGGATGCATAGCTGGAGATACTTCAGGCACACAGAGACTGTGTTCCCACTGCTACACCTCATTGTTGGGTGTTACTTACTAACCCCCATGGGACAGCTCTGCTGGCTCATCTTTATAGGATGGAGCCATGGCCTCCCCAACTCTGTGACCCCTTGAGGTGCAATACTTTCCGATGGAGCAGCCCATGCCCTCCCCTAAGCACAGCAGCTTCAATTCTGCCTGACTGCAAGAAGGAGAAAGGGGGAATGTAAAGAAAAAGAATCCTAAATATATTATTTTAAAAATATATTTGGGGAGGGGGCGCTGATTTGTGATTTTTGAACACTTGGAGTTTGCAAAACTGGAGGTTTAAGAATCTAACACCAATTCCATGAAAAAAAAATGTACAAATGCACAAAGACCAAATGTGTGTTTGCCACTCAGGTTGATAGGTATCCAGCCATGCAATTTGTGTTTGTAAATTACAGCTGCCATGTGTAAAAATATATGAATGTGCATTTCTGTGGGCACAAGTACTTGTATGTATATTTTTAAGGCTGAAAAATTGAGACTGCAGCTCAAAAGTTAGCTTTCAACTTTTAGAAAAAATAAGCCATTTAAGAAAATATAGTAGGGAGCTTTTATAAGCCCACCTGAAACTGACATTCAAGTCCTGGAAGCTCCTTTTCATGTGGTACACCTCATACATACCATGCATGAGCAGTGAACCTAGCAATACTATACTGCCCTATAATTAATGCAAACACGAATGTTACAGGCCATCAGGCCATCACGCTTTTTGGATTCATGTGATAAAATAAGTACGATATATAAAAGGAAGCTGTTGCTTTTCAATGGACAAGTAAAGTGTCTAGGAAATTCCAGGTGTTATATAGTCCAGACATTCAGATCTATCAGCTCAACAGACAGAAATAACACCCTACATGAGGTTTTCAGACATCTGAAATTTTTGTGAAGTGAGATGCCAGTTATTTTCGATACGATAAAGAAAATTTTTGGACATGCAAATAATTATTTTGAAGCCTATTTTCTAAACCTTTATAAAAAAAGTCCTAAACACTGTTTGGTCACAATATTGTCTTTACCTATGCCCAACATTAAAATTGAAATTAAATTTAGCATTTCTAGTTTGATTTTGAACTTATCATCCTTAGTAAACATTAGCCCAAAAACATTTTGAGAATGTATGTTTGGTACATATAGAGAGATGAAACTTATATAGAGATTACTTGATAAATACAGAAAAATATCTGTTTCCAAAATAAATGACTGATAAGGTGTTTCTTTTTAATTATATGCCGCATTTACTCTAGAAGAGGAATGACAAATGGAAGATGATCCGTTTTACAGATTATTGAGACAGGTACAATTCCAGAGGATGCCTGAGTCACTTTTTTACACTTGCTTTGTTTTATAGAGTCTACAGATAAATCACAAATGTAATAAAAGTGAGATAAGCACTAGACAGCCTAATAACAAAGGTCTTGGAATAAAAACTAGGAAGTGATCTTATAATATTCTATCTTCCCTCCTTTCTTCTTTACCCTCCATATAATAATTTACCTTTAGAGTAGAGTATTTTCCTACATAGATGGAGAATTTTAGATAGCAGATATTCCAATGTGGTGCAAGCAGAATGGTTCACATTGCTATCACTCATCTTATATTGCTGAACATGTATCTTGTAAATATCTGTTTCCCTTATAAACATGTTCTGCATCCTAAAGCTCAGCATACAAGATTAAAGGCTAAGGTCCTGATCCTGCAGAGAGAGCCATGTGGGCAGACTCAACTCATTGACATCTTCTAATGCCACGTGCCTTGAATGGGACTGTATGTAGATACATACTATTGTGTATTGGAATCCACAACACCCATGCAGAGTTCCAGGGACTTCAGTGGGTCTCTGTGTGAGCATAAAGGTTCATGCTAGCAGACCCAATGTAGGATTGGGATCTAAGCATTCAACCAATCCTGCTCCCATTGATTTCTATGGGAGTTTTGCTGTTAAACTCAGAATCAGGATTAGAGTCTAAACTGGCCCAATCCTGCAATCCTTACGCATGCTTTGAACCCTTACTGAAATTAATGTGCACAAGGACTACAGAATCAGGCAAGCCTCAGTTGAGGTAGGAATTATTCTTCCCATTTATCTATTCCTTCTTTCTCTCTCTCCTCCCTTCCTTCCACTCCTTCCCCAGTAAGCCCTAAAATTATTGGACTAGTTTTAAATATAGTAAGTGCAAAAATGTCACCAATTTTAGAAACAATTCAAAAAAAGTTTCCTTTATTGTCTAAGGACCTCTGTAGGTAAATCTAAAGGGATGTGGCCCTTAGCACTGGCAGATGGTCTGGTTGAAGAAAACTAATAAATTAGGGGTTAAGAAAAGTAAAGAAAGAAATCCAATGATTTTCCAAATCACCCTTTCTTTTTATTAAAATTATAATACATATTCAGGAAGAGATATAGGGGGTAATTAAATATGGTTATCTAAAAATCCTTATGACAGAGTAGATTTTGGAATGTGTGTTGTTTGTTGGAACCTAACCCTACAATCCCAGCATTTGAAATAGAACAGATGTGTAAAATAACAGGAAAAAAATCCAGACCTGTTGTTACAAATTCTTATCCAGTCTTTTTGGAAAAATTTAAAATAACAATTTCTATTGCGTAGTCTGTGATCCTGTTGACGTCTGTGTTCAATTGCCCAGCACTCTTTCATATACATAAAACGAGAGGTATTTTTTGTGGAAGGAAGCTCGGTCAGTGTATTTGATTGGTGAAATAATGTAAAATCTCATTTCTACGGTAGCTTCCAGCTGCCCCGGAGCACAAGTTAATGAGATCACATGGAAACATATTGCAAACCAGGAAACATATTTTACACAAGACCAAAACAGTGGAAAAAATGTTAAATACACAGCATAGGGGCGCTCAGTTTTGTACATTTCACCTTTCTTGTTTGTATTAGCACATAGGAATGTGGTGTGCATTCTGAGTGTACATAATAAAAACAAGAAGAGAGGCTCTGAAAGATATTTTTTGTCAAATTGTCATATTATTTCCCTGGAAATTTTAAACAAAAAGAAGCCTGCCTCTTTCAATGAATTTATACTAGTTTATACCTTTGGAGGGAGAACACAAAAGCCTTTTTAAATATGTAAGATGGCCCTAAGGGATTTGTCTGGTGCTATACAAACCAAGAGTCCAATCCTGGAAGGCACTGAGCATTCACTACCCAGCAACTTTACTGGAACGGAGAGTGCTTAGCCTCTCCCAGCAACTGATCAGCACTGTACAGGATCAGGCTGCTAAAGAGAACTCAAACAGATGCTTGAGATCATTCTACCTACAAAGGAGGAGGATGATGACTGGGTTTGAGGCTGAAGAGGCACAGTACTGTTTGTTGTGATACAAGGTGCCACAATTTGTTTAGTTGGCTTCTGAAGATAGGAAGATGCCACTGATAGGAAGATGTTGCATTGATTAAATTATGAAGTGGGGAGAGAAGACGGTGATGGGGATAGGTGTTTTCCCTACATATCCACCTTTTCTCTTCACTTTTAAAAACACAGTTTAAGTCCTCTAATTCTTCTCATAAAAATCAGTGAATTTGCAGGCACGACAAGCTGCCTGCAAATTCACTGATTTTTATGAGAAGAATTAGAGGACTTAGACTAGCATTTGAACTATTTGAAAACCAAACTTATCTTCTACAGTATTATTGCAAGGAGCATCACCCTCTGTGTTCATTCTTTTTCTAGGAAGACTTAAGAACAAAACCCTTTACATGAGGACAAGACATGGTAATTACTCTTTAAAATTCAGAATATTATTTGTCTTTTTCTTTGCTGACAATACAGTGTTACTGTGTGATAAATAAATTTGCGTTACTAGTTTCAGTGAGGTTTTTTTTAATAATTGAAAGAACAATGTCATAAAACCTTTGTCCTTCCACGCGAAGGAAGGCAGATGCAGCTTTTAGATGAAGGGAGCATAGTGTATAAGTGTATTATACTGCATAAAATAACCAAGTCATGTTGTGTTTTTATGCCCTGTATAAAAAGCCAACACGGAAAGAGCCCTGGAAGAGCCCCATTAGCAGGCACGCCTGTGGGGCATGCCATTATTTTATGAGGGGAAAAAATGAAATGTTGAACTAATTAAGTAAATCCAATGGCGTAGCAGCACCATGTTGTCCTACTGACTGATAGAGCCATGGTTCTGAATGTACCTGTATTCCTTGTCTCTAACCTGCCAGGAATGGGGTTCTAGTCTCCTGGGAAAAGCATACTATCTTGCCAGTTTAACTCTCAGATGAGTGACTCTTAGAACTGCATTTTTTACCACTCAGTGTTTTCATGAGGGTCACTCCACACACCAGAGATGCAATATTATGAAATGGCAAAATAGAGCAGTTAAATATTTGCAGGTGGAGAAGTGGGAGGAACCGTGTTTGGAAAGGATAGTTGAACAGGAAAAGGAGAAAAAGTACATAAAAAAATTTTGTTAGAATTTCTTCGTAGATTCAGGAAACCTTACCTCATGTATGATGTAGGACACAGAGACTTTGGTTTGGCCCATTGGTATGGATGCTGTGGCACAGAAAGGTACTGATCACAGAAGTTTCCTTTCCGGATGTGCTGAAACCCAGAAAACTCTTCTGGTGATAAATCAGCAGTTGGTGATATGGTCCCATGATCCTCACCACTCGGTTCAGTCTTGAGAGTCATGGATGGGGTATGATCTATTGCAGTCTTCCTAGATTTAATAGGAATTCCATCATTCATGTCTATTGTGCTGTCAGTGGTAAGGGCATTGATAGCTGCAACTATAGCAGAACTGGTATACTGGTTAGTGTTTCCCAGCCATGTATCATCAGTTACACTAACCCGAGGAGAACTCTGAGGAGAAGGTGTCGGAGAGTGGTGTGGTGAGTATGAGGTCTGCCTACCATTTAGGCTGTATTTTCTTTTGTTACAGGGAGAAGATGGTCTTGAGTTGCAAGCACTTAGCCAGTTTTCCTCTGTAATGCTTGTTCTGGGAGACGTAGATGGAGAATGTCTTGGTGAATTAAGTAAAGTACAGGCCACCATACTGCGTTGATATCCTTCCTCGGTGTCAGTGGTCTTAGGAGACACACATGGGGACTGCCATGGAGATGTTTGGGGCGAAGTATAAGGATAAGAATAATTGGATTCATAGGAAGAAGCTTCAGAATTGCAACTTCTGGAAGACAAGCTACTTGCTGGACTCAGGCAAGATGGGTCTCTGTAAGCCTCAATATTTGGTAAATTCAAAGTGGCAGTAGAAGGTGATCGCTTAGCATTTGGGATAGCTTCCTCAACCTCGGCATCATGGAAAAACTGGTTGTTATTATGATGCAGTCCCGGATAAGAAGTTATCTCAATTCTGGGGCTTTCTAATGCTGGAGCTCCATTAGGTCTGACATTTGGAGACAGATAATATCCAGAGGCCCCACCGTCAACGTGTCCTCCATATCCAGAAGGATGATTTGTTGATGGGACAATTGAAATGACAGGATTGGATGTCTGAAGGCCATGACATGGAGTTGACAATGAGGAATGTGCCACATTTAGAGGCAAACCGGCATTTATATTTGAAGATGCATAATTATAGTGTTCTGAAAAAAATAAAATAAAATAAAAATGAATGACATGAGGTGTGTTGCACATATACATTAACCTACTAGCCTACTGAGTCTTCATTGAGCATGATGCTATAATCACATGAAAACAATGGCATTCCTGAGCAATCTATAACACAGACATGCAAAGTAGTTCAAATACTGAAGGGTGGTACTTTTGAAAATGTTGGTATTTTGGTGGCACAACAAGGCAAATCATCTCTGGGGAAATTGAGTTTCTGTATCTCCAAGGCACTCTTCTGAACAGTCTTAGATACAAACCTTAAAAGCAGAATTCTGCCTTCAAACCACAGAGCTGAAAGACTGCAGTGATACTGCACACAGAAACTTGCACTGTAAGTGAGCCAGGGTCCCCAAAGAGAAAATAAATAATAGTTTAAAAAAAAAAACCAACATGGAGAGAATATAATATGAACAACATGATCAAATCCATTGCACTGAAATCACATACAACTGGAAGTTCCACTATGGCACATTTCCAACTGGTTCCAGTTAACAAATCGATTTTGGAATAGAACAAGTCTATTGGCCTACTCTCGTTTCTGAGACAAGCCAGCAGAAACCAGGTAAAGTATTCACACGGTGATGAAATACACTGGAATTCCATTAATAAATAATATCCAATAATCTTCTTATCGTTTAAGCACTGACTGTGTTCTCTCTCTTCACCTGTATTTTATCAATTTCATAACATTAATTACAACACACATTTTGAAGTACTGGCACAGTTACACAGTTGGTGTGGAAATCTAGGAGAGTCAGAGATCACCAAACAATTCCATTTGAATCTATACCATTTGGCTTACTGAATGACCACTAGTGAGCCACATGAATGTCATGTGCCTTAGGCCCCAATTTTTACAGGTATTTAGTAATTGTGGCACTCAACATTACCACACTGAACTGATTTAGGAGCTAAATGTAATTTACAACAGGAATTTGGGGATTTAGCAGCCAAGACCCCATTGACTAGGCTATCTCAAATGCTTAAATCCTTTTTGCAAATTACATTTAGACTCCTAAAATGGTTAGGTGTTGAAATGCTAAGCAACATAATGCCTATCAGGGGCCGCTGTCTATTGGACTATGAAGGGCTACATTGTACTTGCTCTCAGGTGGTGCACTTTGGATTGGGACTTGGAGGAAGGAAATGAGGTAAGGTTGCACACAGCCTCTCACTCACCCACAATCTCTCTGTGCAGGACCCAGGGATATCTGCCATACTGCTCTGTGCTAGTCCCGTTGTGGGGCTGCAGCTGTAGCCTTCCCCTTCACACAAGACAGCAAAGCTAGCCGGCCACCAAAGGCAATGCATTCTCCACCCTATTAAGAGGCGATGCTGTAGGCACAACTCGCCGATGTCTTTCTGAGCTCCTTTTGGAGTTGAGACAGCTCTGGATCACACCCCCAGGCCAGTACCCTTACACGCTACCTGGCCCCATATTGGGAAAAGAAAACAAACCTTCCTAAAATAGCCCCTGCATTTTGAGTTCAGAGGATCCTTTGCTTTCAGTTTAATTCACTGAATTAAGACTATAACTGGCTCTAACATTCACCAGCCTTTTAAGGATTTTGTTATGGAAGAGGTACCTTCTCCATTCCTGAATGATAGCAATGAAGAAATAAGGGTTCCCTACAATAGGAGCCCTTTCAAGTAGTGTTTGTTTCCTTCCCTCTCCAGAGGCAAACACCCCAGGCAGTGATCATGCCTTACCTTGCATGCTGAGATCCAGAAAAGCTTTGTTAATTTCCACAGCTGTTATTCCCAACATGACCCAATCCTCAGTAGCATGGAATATGCAAATAAGCTTCTGAGCTTGTTGCACCAATGCAGGAGCTTACTCCGTTCCTTTTGTTTATCAACCCTACTCAGTTTGATGCCATTATCCAGCTACACAGTGTTCAGATTTCTTAATGTCAGTGATTCAAAGAAAGACTATATTTACATAAAATTAATATATTTTAGCTATTTGATAGTAACTCTGAGATGTTTATACTGATTTATATCATGTGAGGCACCATTAATGTATTCAACATCTATTTGAATCACTTTCTACTTAGCCTTAGGAAACTGGCTATTTACCAAGAGAGGTTCATTATATTACACTAGAACATATTACAGATGAAACAAGAATATTCAGAATATGTTCTAGTTTGACACTTTAACCAAACACCATGAAGGGAGGAGATATATTAAGAAAAATGCTATTAAAAATAATAATAAAAAAAACCTGGCCAGTGACACCATTCACAAAGGTATGTAGTTTTGTCATCCTCTTCTTTCTTCCTAACAGTATGCAATTGATAAGGCTCTAATCTTTCCTCGGTATTATTAATAAATCTTATTAACCTGCATTATTTAAAATAATTCTTATTTCATGCCTAAGAATAGGTTGTTCTGTACTACATCAACCCATAATCTGAATGACAGGGAGTGATTTGTAAAAGATTTGGATCTAATGAAAGGCAGCAGGGTCCAGTGATGGCAGGCAACAGACTGAGACTCAGGACACCTATGTTATAGTCCCAGCTCTGCCACTGACCTGCTGTGCAACCTTGGGCAAATCACTTTGCCGTTCTGTGCCTCTGTTTTCCATCCCATCTTTATCTGTCTTATCTATTGAGAGTGTAAGTTATTTGGGAAGGGACCATCTCTTACTCTGCATTTGTACAGCACCTAGCAAAATGAGGCCTTGATCTCAGTTGTGTCCCCTAGGCAGTACTGTATTATGAATAAATAATTATTAATACATAAATTATACCCATGGAATCATTTCCTTTTGTGGTCAGAAAACAATCAATTAGTTAAAAGACTCCTCCCATAATGCAACAAAAAGGGCATATATAATAATAATACCACCTACCTAGTAAGCCTTGGTGAAATGCATCCACAAGGAGACTTTTGAGAAACATACCTTTTAAGCACCACAAGTTAATTGTCACATGTCCATCATGTAGAACCCAAGCAGATTTTTTTTAAGGATTTAATTGTCACCATTTTGTTAAGGTAAAGTAGCAAAATGGTGGCATCTTAATAGGACATATTAATTATTATGATCACCATAGGTGACATTCATGCCAATATAATTAAGGACTTGTCTTGGATTCCATAATAAATCTGATTTATTTAGCAATCTGGCCATCAGAATTCCCTGGGAGGTGAAGCTTGATGCACAAAGTTCTAATAGTCACAAACAACTTAAGTATTTTGAAAAGAAAAATTTGAAACAACAAAGAAAATCAAGGCATTACGTTTCTGAGTGACTACCAAGCATGGGTTGTACATGTCTAACAAAAAATTCATCTGGATTTTGACATGTGGAGTGAATTCACATGATGGATAGTGACAGCTTTGATGGTGCCATTTTGGAAATTAGCTCAACAGTCTGAACCCAATGCGATGACATGCAGAGAACCCTCAACTCCCACTGACTTACATGGAAATTATGGCACTGCACAATATTGGGCCTTGTATTATGTGTTAGCACATGGTAGTATAACAAATATTGGAACTGAACCCCTTATTTTGTGACAATTCCTAAGCATACTACTTTTCCTTTTATGGTGACAGAGAACTACCCCTCTCTCTTCCCCCCAATTAAATTATAACATAGAAGTTTCAATCCTTCTACAGCCTTAGGGGCCTAATCTTGCAAAGTGCTGTTTGCCTCTGGAAAAGTGTTGAGCACACACAGGGTTTTTTTGTTTTGGTTTGGTTTGGTTTTAAGGGTGACAAACACTGGCACTTCACATGGACTTCAAGGGGCACTAAGGTTGTTCAACACCTTTTCACAGACTTGACAGAGTTTAAGACCAGAAAGGACCATTCATTTTGCATATCACAGGCCATCAAATTTCACTCAAGCACTCCTATATTAATCCCAGTGACTTTAGTTAGACTAAAGCATTTTCGTCCTCACGAGTCCACAGGCACAAATCAGAAGAGACGGAGGGGCCACCAATGCCTGAGTCTCCTGCGATGGCAAGGAATTGATTAGGTTGGATATGCCCTGACAAGCCCTAGGAAATGATCCGTTCCCTCTCTCATTTTGATGGTAAGCGCCTATAGACAGCAGCCTTCTCTATTTGTACAGTCTCTAGCACACTGTCTGAATTCAATCCCCCTCTCTCCCCTCCCCAGGTCCCTGCCATTCTGATCTGGGAGAAAATTCCTTCCCAACTGCAAATTAGGTGATCAGTTAGACCCTGAGCATGAAAGTGAGAGACACTGGCCAGGCATCTAAGAGGATTTTTGAAGATTGGACTATTTCTATTTAATTGCTTATGTCCATATTTTCAAGATGCCCAAGGGAATTTAATGGGATTTGGGCACCTGACTCCCTTGGGTCCCTTTGCAAATGTCAGCCCTAGGTGCCTAACTTGTGGCATCCAGATTTGCGAAGTATTTTGACGTTATTAATTAATGCATTTGGACATCATGTATGTCCCAGAGGAGAGGGCAATAGATGGTCACTGTGTAAGTAATACAAATGCAGCACATTAAACCTGCTCACTGAAGAGCTGTAATACTATACTTGGAGTGTTATTTTGACTGAAAGTCAAAACTTTGGAATGTAGCTCTAGTGATGCTCAGGGAGGTGGAGGATGAAGTGTCTCCAAGATTCCATTACAGGGTCCAGTTGCGTGTGACTGGGAGCAACTCCAGCACTGAAAAAGTGGCAAGTGACATCTCCTTGGGATGCAGTGACAACACTCTTCTTTCCACATGCCAATTTCAGTGCCAAACAGTAGGTTTCACCCCAAGGATGAAAAAAATGCCATTAAACTCTCACACAGTCTTTCTGAACTGTACCGTCTAACTCAACACCAATTAGAGACAACCCTAAAGCAAAATTCTAGATCAAAACACACCTGGCCCCTGAAGGGGGCGGGGAGGAAGGTTTGAAATCCAAACTCAGCTCCGGAATTCACCACTGGCTCTTCTCTTTGATAGGTCGGAACCAAAACCTCAGATGCAAACATCCCCAACTCTACAATATTTAAAATTCAGATGTGGATCCTAAGGTCACAGGCTTCTGTCTCATTTGGATGGTAAACTCCTATAGACAGCCATCCTGTGTTTGTGCAGAGGATTGTTCAATAGATAGCACACTCAGTAAATAACATTTTTCTTTCTGGACTGAGTACACCCCAAAAGTCGAATGTTTTCCCCATCCCCACCCCAGCTCCCAAATCAAGAAATGAAAAAGGGCTCCCTTTCCTGCAAACATTATAGCCTCTATCTGCCCTCACACACACACACACACACACACACACACACACACCTCCACCTCCTCCTCCCCCCGACACCACTGAGGCTCCAGGGGGCAGCAGGATCTGGCAAAAGCAGCACTGGGGTGCCTCCACCTCCTGTTGTTAGGAGCAGTACTGTTCTTAGGACAACGAGAGAGAACCATACAAACCCCTTCCGCCTCCGCCTGGTTCCCCAAGCCCGCCACTACTTTTCCTATTCCGTCCCAGGGGGAGCCCCGCGTTGGGATCACTCCTACGTGCCCCCATATAGCATCTCAGCACCACGCCACCTGCAGCATGGAGCACGTCGTCAGAGCCCTGCAACCAGGGAAGCCCTGAGCCCCGGCAAAGGAGGGCTGCTGCTGCCTAGTCTGTACCAACCTTTGCCAGCAGTGCAATCATCTCCCTGGTTAAACTCGAAAAGGAAATCAAAGTCAAACTCTTGTTCTTCCTCCAGGCCAGTCATGTCTCAGGAGACGGCCGCGGCGCCCCAGGCACCAACCCCACCAGCTGGGCGACAAGGAGCAACTTTTCTCAGGCTCTGCCTGTTGTGTCTCGGGCTGGGACACCGGGGGATGGGCTACAGCCGATGGGCTGCTGCTCCCGCTCCCTCTGGGCTGTGGGTTAGCTGCCGCCGGGGCTGTGAGCAGTGGGAGAAGCAGGCTCTGGTCTCCTCTGTAATTTCTGTGTAATTCAATCAGCCGGAGCTGCTTGCTGCAGGTACAGTCACCCGGCTGCTGCAGGCGGCTTCTGGGCTGTAATGTGACCCTCCCCACTGTCTGTGTCTCTGATCCTCCCTCTCTCGTTGTTGATGTTTCCGGGTTGATATAAACAATCGAGTTGCTCTGCCTGCCTCTCTCTAGTTCCTTGTTTTAAAATAACCCCTCGGCGCTAGTTAAAGAGAGCCCTGCTCCCCACCCAGAGAGGCGGCTTAGACAGGTGGGCCGATTAGTCAGAGCGGCTCAAGATGAGTGATGGTCCTTGCTACACTCCCGATTGCCGCGGGCGGGTTTGCTGCCCTTGCTGATGTCTCTTTTCTGTCCCCCCCCCCTTTTTTTTTTTTGCTAGCGTGAACCGTAAAACTGAAACCCAAGCTCCCTTTCCTCCTCCTCCTACAGACACGTGTCTGCGAGCTTCTGACAGAGCTTTGCTCTGCCGCTTTCTGTGGTTACTAATACCGCCAGCATGAACTCTCTCTCTAGCCCTCTCCTCCTCCCTCCATTTTTGCAATGTTCCTGAACTGCCTTTAAAAAAAAATCAATGTCTCAATAAAGCAGGAACAAAGCGAAAAGGCTGCAGAGGCTCACAAGCCAGCCACAGCTGCAAGCTAGAGGGTAGCTGTACTGCGGGGTGGGGGAACCGCCATGGAGTAGGAACCTGGGAAGTGAAGGGGTTTCTGTTCCACTCCACCACATTGGCAGACACATTTTAATTGCCATCGGTTTCAAGTTTCCCGGACCGCACTGATTACAAAACTGGGAGAGGGGGGGAGTTCTTTCTTCTTGGCTAACTGACAAACCTTAATAATGGACCTTGGTGATGAGGAGGAGTTCAGCCTGCCAGTCTGTGTGGGCTGGGGACTTCAGGCTGCAGTGCAAAGCCGTGCTACATGCGAGATGTTGTTGTCTGGTCACAGCAGTGCCCCTGGGTTGACTTTTTTTTTTTTTTTTTTTTTTGGCTAACCGTAATACGTTACATTTAGTTGCAGCACCCACTAGTGCCAACTGCCATAAAAACACATTACAACGGGACTTTTAACATTATCTATTGTATTGTACGCTTACGGTGGGGGAGATCTTCAACTTCATATTAAGGGGAATTAGTCATTAAACAATTTGCAATCTAAAAGAGAAGCACAATGCTGCCTCCCCACCTCCCCGAATTAGCGGGTCACATAAAAGTTATTTTCCCTCCCTTTAAAGCTGACAAGAAAAGTTCCAGTGCTCTTTAAATGGTGTCTGCTGTATTTTGCCCTGTTTTGTTTTAAAAGTGACACTTTTCAAGAATGTTGTTCTTCTCTATTGGGGAATATATTTATTTCGGATTATACGAGCCAGTTTTAAAGACTACACAATGCAAATAACCTCACCGCTTTAGGAGCCAGGACTGAGATGAAACTGTTGAGCTCCCAGAATTTTTAAGGTTGGATTTCAAAGGAATATTTTGAAAGCAGTTATGGAAACGACGTTCCCTTATAAACTCAGGGAATACCATTTTCCAGGCTAATGTCTGAAAACTCCATTACAGAGTGCCAAGAAAATACATTTTTTTTTCGCATCAGAATTCACTGTTTTTTTCTTTCCATCACGAAGTGTTGTGCCGCAGTTACAAACTCTCTCTTATGATTTACACAGTGCTGGCCAACATATGTCCTCAGGCAATTTACTAAACTAATGTTGAACTTGTGGTGGTCTCTGACGTATTGTCTGATTGTTACAGATACTGCTAAAACGACTGACATTTCCCAAGTCTTCACCTACAAGTCCAGAATTGGGATAGGCTGAGTGGGGATTGGTTTTGGAGCGAAGCGGGCTGTAGTGGCTGTGAATAGCACATCTGTGCAGGCGATTGGCAGGCCAGACAGCTAATACATTGTGTAATGCTTGTGCACCAACCTTCTTTGCCTTTGCAGGGTTTCCATTATTTCTTTGCCCCCAGCTGTTTGTTCTAAGCTGCAAGGCTGAATCACCAGAGTATGTAAAAGGCCTTGGCATCAACTTGAAACAACCCGCTGGAACAGGAGGATCACTAAGGTGGCTGGTTTAAAGGGAGCAGAAGAAAATGGTGGGAGAATGGAACACCTTCTCCACTGAGGCTAATAAATGTACTCCCTTTCTTCGTCCTCTACAGCCAGCACTATCAATCTAAATCCATATTCAGGCGTCTCAGACCATGGTCTGATTTTCTAAGAGGCCAAAGAGCCACGGCTGCTATTAACTTCAGTAGGAATGCTCAGCACGACTGAAAATCAGGCCAGGTATTGCTGCCTAAATATGGATTTGGTGCCTAACTTTAGGCAGCCCGGGTTGAAAATGCTAGGCTTTGTGGCCCTTGGTTTTCTAGGCGTTGCTACTTTTCGCTCAAACCGGCAACCTATGCAGAACTTCTCCTTCAGCCTACATATTGCGAGTTTCATTTTCTTTTTACCCAGCTACACTTCGCTCTGATTTGCCCTGTCTTAGAAATAGTTCTCAAGCAAATGTTTGTATTTTGTAGCCTTTGGGGTCTGAATTATAGCTAAAGGCGCAGGTAAACTAGAAGTGTACTTCCTGACCAAAAAACCCAACAAACCCCCCAAGTGTTCATAGTCACTCATTAGGTTATTACTGCTGACTCAAGGGAAGACATTCTGTAAAGTCAATATCATTCTACAAATGATTAGTTTTCCATCACTTCAAACCGGTTCACCTTCCCTTATAAGAAATAGTAATAACAAACTATTTGTGATTAGCGAGACATATTTGTCCTCCATCTGAGTCCCTGCCAATGATACAGGAGGAGGGGCAGGAGGAAGGGAGACTCATTACAAAATATCCGCTACATTTATGATTGAATCGTTTTCATTTTTGTTTCTACACTCTGGTACCTTCGATACTGATCGATGGTTCGGAGCTATTTATTCACAGACAGTTTGATTTGCCAGTCCAACAAATATTAGGGCCTCTGGTGAAATGTTGAGATTGCCTCTGAAGAACTGCATAGGAATACAGAACTCAAGTGATGGAATGCGTTAAGATTGAGTGAATGTGTCCTGTCTGTTAACAACTTGGATTAAAACAATGCCATTAACCTAGGGAGACCCTCATTACTTAAGGGAAAACCTGTTCTATTTCCATGAAGAAAAACTCTGTAAATGGTTGTAAGGTTACATCCACACTCTTCCCGCCCCCACCTCCCTCAAATGACTTTGAGGCAGATTCTCAGCTGGTGCAAATTGTCATAACCCCATTGACTGCAATGGAGCAATAACAATTAATACTAGCTGAGCCTCTCGCCCCAGTTGTGTTCACCACAGTCTGAAAGACAGTTTCAGCTTTAAATAACAGTAATGTTTGATTAGTTTTAACGCACAGCACTCCACACTTTGGTAGATTCCAAAGCATCATTACACTGATCCATAAGGCTTTATAAGAGTAACTTTCCCCCCCCCCCAAGAGTGATGTGATAGTTTCTCCACAGTTAAAGTTTAAAATAATATAGTTGATTGTTGCCACTTGGCAGTGGTAAGCCTTAATTTGCAGAGAGTCAATCTTTACTTGTAGAGGTCCCCTATGTATTTACTGCATTAGATCATTCTTTCTGTTGGCCTAATTTCTAAGCGCCTTGAAAAATATATCAATAATAAAGTGAATTATTGCAGAAAGCTTGTGACATTTTAGCACAGGAATTAGAAAAGTTATTTAATTAAGCAGGAAACCATAGAAATAAAGAGGAATCTCTCTTTTTAAACTCTCCCCGCCTCCCGGGGAGTTCTGTTTTTGCTTGTTTGTCTTCAGGATTATTTTTTGAAGTTAAACATTTTGGAAGTCCTCTGCATGCAGCATTTGAAAGTTCAAGAAGGCAAAAGCTATGACATCTCTACAGACATTTACAATTGCTTACTAATATTGCAGTACGTAACTTTCATCTAAAGAGGCGTTTGAATGATTTCAGTATCCGAGTCCAATAATCCAGCAGCACTTGTATTTATTGTACGGGAAGGATTCTTTCAATTGAAATCTAGTGAAACCAGCTGTGCAGAAAAGGTAGCCTAGCATGCTTGTGCAAACTCAGAAAACAAGCAGCAAGTTCTATACCCCAGAGCTGCTCGAATAAACACTATTGACTAATTTCACTATCAACTTTTTAATCACCTTGTCCTTTTAAGATATTTGGCTTTAATTACACTGAAGAGCGGTATATCAAACGCCCTCCCTCATTTGGAAGACTGAAGGCTTGAGTCTATACTGAACCCGGTTACTGCACTGATTCCAAAACAGAAAGCTGAAACGTACATGACACCTGCCTCCAAGAGAGGAAAGTGAGTTATCTATGCTACAGTCTGTCATTCATAACAAAAAGAATGGTGATTCCACCAAAAGGCTTTGATTGTAATACTATTCTGTACAACAATAGTTTTATTATTGTAGAGAGTGCCACGGGTTCCCGATGCCTTAGAGGAGAAAAATGTCCTGGGACTAGAACTTCCATTTAAGTCACTGGATCAGGCCCTTGGTTTTTAAAAAAACCCAACAACTAGTGGTCAGAGGTTACCTTATTTGCAGCCCTAAACAAGGGCTAACAGTAAAATATTTCAAAAGACCTGCACCCAAGATCTTTTCCCATTTACTTGGCTAATGTATTTTCCCATTTAGAACATTTTGGGACCGTGGGTACCGAACGAGCATTCAGAAAAGGAAACGAGTTGTCATAAATAGCATAATGTGTACTATAATTGCATGTTAGGAATTAGGATACAGTAGGTGTGAGAAAACATTCCCCCTCGTGTACATGAAAGAACAAAGTAGTAAAAACTTCGGAGCTTTCGTTTGTTTGTTTTGATACCCTGGAGGAGGGATCATCATTATTAGGTTTCAGATTACCCTGAGACTTTTTGTTTTTACAGCGTTTTCTAATTTTTCGAAAGGTTACACATGGTTTTAGTTATAGGGTGTATTCTAGCAGAAAACCATATAGTACTTCATCATAATACAGTCGTTTCAAATGTGCTATTTGCATGTCAGAAGTTAGTGGTTAAAAATGATTCAACAAGCTAACTTCGCTCTGAGCACTATAACTCCGTGAAACATTAACACACAGCACACACTCAGCCATACTTTAACTCCACAGTATCCTGGGATGCCTTGAGCTGGACAGAGAACTGTTCCACCCTGAGCCTACATTAATCAAAATACAAAATACATTTAAAAATGGCTCTGTCCGGTTTAAATCTAAACAGACCCTGCCTGTGATTCTGACAGGTCCACCGAAAAAGCACTCCATTGTATTTTTTTGTCCTGCCTGCAGCTCAAGGATCCAGAAGCCAAGGCCAAGTTCATGCATCGCAAGAGGAAAAGGAGACACCTATTGGCAAAAAGTCGCATTCAAACCTCAAGGCTGCTTTGGGGAAACACCAGGGGGACACCACTTCCCAATCACTGCAGCCACTGCCAGCAGCTGCCGGTCCTCTTCCTCCGCGACACGAGCTGCCCCGGGCACGGTCCCGGCCACACTCTTCCACCCTCCTCCCCAAAATGCAAATCCCAAGCAGGAGCAAACAAAGGGGCATGCAAAAACTTTTCTGAAAACCCCTGGTCTTTACCTTCCTCTGCTGATTTCATGCTGCTGCTGCTGCTGCTGAAGGGGCAGGAAGAGCGCTGCAAAGCCACCGAAGTTTCTCTCCCTCTAGCTGGATCCGGAGGTCCGGCTAGAAAGTGCTTGGAAGCAGGAAAGCCAGGGCTTGGCATCCACTCGGCAAGGAGGGGGTGAAGGCGGGGTGGGGAGGGGGGGATCCCTCTTGCTTCTTTTGCCCCGCTTCTCGCACTCTCTGGCTTGCTTGGAAACCAAGGTGCGGTGTGTGTCACCCTCCTCCCCTCCCGCAGCGGAAGCCAGTCCCTAGAGGGAAACGTTAGATGGGAGCAGCTGTCCCCAGGGCAATGTCACTGAGAGGAGAGGGCGAGCGAGTGGGCACAGCCCAGGCAGTAGCGCTGCGGCGAGCCCTGCTAGGGAGCCCCTGGGAAGTTCGTCTCGCTCCCTCCCGTCTCCCGGGGTCTTATGCAGGGGAGTGTATTTTGATCAGTGAGCATGAAGGATCTGTAAGTCTCTCTCTGACGCAGGGCTGCGCGGAGACGGCTGCCTTTTTAAAGCTGGAAAATACCCCCCCCCCGCCTTCTTGTCCCAGCCCCTGTCCCCGCCCAGCGTCCCGTGATGTCACGGGGCCTGCCAGCTCCTCTCAGCTGCACGCGCGAGAAGCCAGCAGGAGGCTTCAAGCTTCAGTGCCAGGGAGAAAAGTCCAAGCGGAGCCCCCTCGCTCTCCTACCTCTAATTCTGCTGCTGCTGCTGCACAAAGACCTACTTTAATCGGAGCGCACATTCACACACACACACACACACGCCCCTCCCCACCCCCAGAAACGGGCACCCTCCCAAAACTCATTAGATTTCTAAAAGTTTGTGAGTGTCTGTTTCAAATGAGTAAGCAGCACATTTAGTCCATGAAATAAAAGGAGGGAAGGGAGGGAGCAGGGGCGAAAAAAAGCCCTGCATGCTGAAATCATTATGTAAAAAATCGCAGGCTTCCCTCGCTGTGGAAATTTGGAAAAGAGCATCCACTGGCAGGCAAGAGAAAGGAAAATCCCATTCTGCTAAATTACTTACAGACTCGACGGATTTGATTTCAGCCACTCAGATTTATTATTAGTTTATTTATTTATTATTCTGTAACTATCAGAGCAACACAACCTCGTCACATCGCTTAGGAGCTGGGGGAAAGAGACCAGCGAAGGGGTCCACCCACAGCCCGCAGATAGTATCTCACAGGACCTGTCCTTAGTTCAGACAGGACACAGTGCCAAAGCTTGCAGTAACTGGGAGCGACAGGCTTTAAAAGAGTGCGCGCCGGGGGTTAGGGGGCGGGAATATTAGTTAAATCTTCTCTTAACTCAATCCATTTTCCCTTTCAGCTCCTACCCTCTCCCTCTGCCCTCTCAGCTGGCAAAAAGGGCCATACTTTCTTGTTGGAGTTGGACAGCAGCAAATGGAGAGTTAGAGCGGTTAAAATATCTGGTGTATGAAAAAAAATCATAAATCTGTTACATGACACCCAGATGTGGTTTAAAATAAACCCAATATAAACGAAATCCTGTCTGCTTCTGGGGAACAGGAGGCCATAGAAGATTCTTTGAGGCAAATTATTGTACTAAGTCATTATTGAAAATGTTCCACCTCAAACAATGAGCCCCGAGAAAAATATTTTTCCCCAAATGAGGAACTGTCCGTTCGGATACAAAGACGAAGGAATGTCTTTCAAGGCAGACTTTCAAAAACCTTTTTTTTTCAAGACCCTGAAAGGGATTTTGTTCATCTATAAACATGAAATTCAAGTGAGCTCAATGTTTGCTTACTCTAGCCAACTTCAGTAACTTATTTCTACAAGAAATGGAACCAAATTACTAATTATGAGAAAGCAAAGCTTTAATTGTTTCAGTTATCTGTTGTTACGTAAGAGGCTTCCAGATAGGAAGTGTGTGTTATACGATTTAGATATACTTATATGTATACGTGTAGGGAGGGAGAGTTGGAATACAGTTATTTCTTGTATTCTCAGGTATCACTTTCCCACATATTACAGATGCCTTCAGAAAAGTGAAAAAATTATTTAAGAGTCCAAGTAGAATCCTGTCTAATCTATCCAGGTTTTTATATTTTTATCACTATGGTAACCGAATGCGTGGGCGACGGATGGAATCGGTCCTGAATAGTAGCCAATTTCTTTTTGAAAAGTTGGGAGTTTTGGAAGATTTCCTCCCTAGTCGGTCACCTCTCATTAGCTGCAGAAAAAAATACTGTTAAACCACATCAGTGCTTATTGATGCAACAATTACAATAGCAGGGGACAGTTACACGTCAAGCGAAGGGGTAATCATAAATAATCTGCTAGGGGGCACGTATTTTTTACTCCAGCCATCTTCACTTCGGAACGTCCTTTGATTTTGAGCTTGTTCTCCTTCTGAGGGACTTCGTGCTTTTCGGTGTCAGATAATAGGGACCTGGGCTCGGCACCTAAAGGGTGTTTTCTTCTGGGGGGAGGGGAGAGCAGCGGGACAAATGAGCCACAAGACAAGTGCGGATGACAAATCGCAGCTATTATTTTAGTCTCTCTCTTTGCCAAAGGCGTTTTTGGAGCTACCTTTCCAGATGGGAAGAGCCAGCCCTGTGCGCTCTGGAAAGACACTTGGGGAGGTGTAAGGTCAACCAAAGTGCTTGTGTTCTGACCGCTTAACGTGTCCGCTGTGCATTTTAATGGCATATCGATTTTGGGGAGCTACTTGCTTGGCGGTGAGAGGAGCAGGGAGACCCTTTCGCAGGAATGCAGAGCAAATCCAGACGCCCGGCGAGTGAGTCACTCTGCTGAACTAACACACACACACACACCCCCTCCCGGCAGTAGTCCCTGCAATGTAATGCTCACACCTCCAGAGACAGTCCCAACAAACCTCCAGCGGCTCCCCTTCCCGCCCCCCCCCATACATAAAGTTAGGCTGCTGGTGCCCGGCCCCTAAGGCTGTGTTTAGGGGGCAGCTCCGTGAAGAGAGTGGAGGGCGAAAGCTGCTCTCTCGTTCCTTGCCTCTCTTTTCCTGTCTGCTTTCAGTGCTTTCCTTTCCCCCCTCTGCACTGAAATGACGGAATCCCCAGTCTGTTTCCTCCTGTTTAATGCCGTTGCCTGGACCACCATGGCTTTGCTCCAAGTCCCAGGGAGTTTTCGAAGGCGGCTGCAGCAGCAGCAGTCTCCGCAGCCAGCTAACCGTGGCCGCCTGGTCCAGAGCCCAGATTGCCCAGAGCGCCGCTCGCAGCTGGCCCCAGCTCCAGATGTTCCTGACGGTGAGCTGGGCCCAGCCGGCCTCTAGTTCAGGCTGCTGCTGTGGCTGCCACCCCAAGAAGGAATTGCTCCAGCTCCACCCCTCGCTGCTGCTGCTCATCTTCCTTTTTCCCTACTCCTCCCTCCTCCTGAAGTTTGTTTACAGCAGCTACTAGGAGCGACTGTTACAGGGTTTTATTTTAGGAGTAGGTGATGACTAACAAAGAACTTAGTATAGAAAACAACCCTATTTTTAGACAGCTGTTGTTTCAGTGGATTATTGTAGCAAATACAGTCTCTCTCTTTTCTAAAGCCACTTCCAGATGCCAAATCCTTTCTTCTGCACTGTTGCTGAAACATACATGCCTGTCCAACTCCTGCCGCTGGCCCCTGGACTCCTGGGTTTGGTTGGTTGGGTTTTTGTTGCTGTTGGTTTTCTTTTAATTTTCCCAAATGAAATAGCTAAATCCTACACATAATTGCTATGGATACAATTGGTTGTAATTAATTTGGTGTTTCCAATACCCAACCCTACAGCTCTTTCCAGAGAGAATGGGCCAACCAGGGAATGTTCAGGGCAATTCTAGTGAACTTGGGTCATCCAGAGGAGTTGGGCGCTCTCTCTTGCCCTGCAATGCTTAGACCTTCTGTAGGACTTTCATCTACAGAGTGCGTTACAGTGTGGAATGTCTCCTATTTTAGCTTTGACTCAAGAGTTCTGTGCTTCCTCAAGTTGCAGCCAAAGACTTGAGAAAGACTTGCAGAGTTCTGTAGAGAGACCTGGAGGTCCTTACCCTGCACTCTCAGTCTTATCCATCTCCCCCTGCCTTCCCTTCAATCTTAATGATAGTGTGGGAATGCTACATACTGCAAACTGCTGGCTTGGTAATGGAGTTTAATGGAAGAGACCATTTCAATCACCTAGTTTGACCTCCTGCATAACACGGGCCTGAGAACTTTACCTAATAATTCCTGCCTGAATCCTAATCACTTGTGGTTAGACTATAGACCCGGCACCAGCACTCCCTGCTCCAGTGGGTACTGAAGACCAAGCAGAGAACTGAATGCCTACCAGGGGACTCCTCACACGTAAGAGCAAGAAATGCTCCCTTGTTTGGTGCTTTTTAGTCAGTCTCTCCCTCTACCTCTCTCCCTTCAGAGCAGTGAGCTTCCTGGTGGTCTGGGGAGTGGCCCTTTCTCTGTGTATCACCTGAGAGCTCCCCTGATTAGCCTTTGGGCCCCACTCTATGTAGGTATTTGTATCATCTCCAAAAGCAGCAAAGAGTCTTGTGGCACCTTATAGACTAACAGACGTATTGGAGCATGAGCTTTTGTGGGAGAATACCCATGTCATTGGTTGCATCCGACGAAGTGGGTATTCACCCATGAAAGCTCATGCTCCAATACGTCTGTTAGTCTATAAGGTGCCACAGGACTCTGTCCCTTTTTACAGATCCAGACTAACACGGCTACCCCTCTGATACTGTATCATCTCCATCACTAATCACCATTCCAGCCACGTGTCCCAGGAATGAGGAACAGGGAGAGGAACAAACGAAGGCCCTGTCTACATTGGGAACACAAGGTTTGTTGGTTAACCTATGCTAAAGAACACTGCTTAAATTAATGACAGGTTTCAGAGTAGCAGCCATGTCAGTCTGTATCCGCAAAAAGAACAGGAGTACTTGTGGCACCTTAGAGATTAACAAATTTATTTCAGCATTCCATTTCCATATTTCAGCAGTTTCCATTCTATGCATCTGATGAAGTGGGCTGTAGCTCAAAAGCTCATGCTGAAATAAATTTGTTAGTCTCTAAGGTGCCACAAGTATTCCTATTCTTCTTACTGCTTAAATTAGCACTTAGATAAAGATGCATGTTTTAAAACATGTTAGCTGCCTGTAGTCAACCTGAGGGTGATGGCTGATACATGTGGAAAGGGGGAACAGAGCCACAGTGGCACCATTTCCCAACTCTTGAAATCTCTTTTCTGTAAAGAAAACATGATTGAGCCTGATCACGTTTGGGGCTATGCCATGGTAGAGAAGATGGCAGAACTGTAACAACCACGCTGTGGCATGGCCCTCTATGAACCCCTCAGACTTTCTGTCAGTATAGGTCATGGAATTTAGTGCTGCTTGGGGGAAGCAACATTAATTTCTGCTCAGCAAGCCACACTGGAAGGATTGCAAAGCAAAAGCATAGTAGTGAGTTTAACAGAGGAGTTTCCACTTCGCATGGATGCCCTGAGAGTCACAGGTCTGATGCTGGCTTTCCCTACAGATCCTTTTGCTTTGCACAGGTTAGATGCCACAATCTTATTCCCTCCCTTATTTCCCTGCACAGGAAAGATAGGAAGTATGGCAGGAGACCACCCTGGCTTAACCAGAAGATCTTCAATGATATGAAACTCAAAAGAGAGTCCTACAAAAAGTAGAAAGTAGGTCAAATTACAAAAGATAGATAAAAGCAAATAACGTAAGTATGTAGGGACAAAATTAGAAAGCTCAAGGCAGAAAATGAGATTAAGCTAGCTAGAGATATAAAGGGTAACAAGAAAACATTCTACAAATACATTAGAAGCAAGAGAAAAACCAAGGACAGGGTAAGTCCATTACTCAACGTGGGGGAAAAAACAATAACAGAAAATATAGAAATGGCAGAAGTGTTAAATCTCTTTTTTGGTTCAGTTTTCACCAAAAAGATTAGCAGTGATTGGATGTCTAACATGCCAGTGAATGACAGTGAAAATAAGGTAGGATTAAAGGCTAAAATTGGGAAAGAATATGTTAAAAATTACACTTCTACCTCAATAGACCGCTGTCCTTGGGAGCCAAAAAAATCTTACCACGTTATAGGTGAAACCGTGTTATATCGAACTTTTCTTTGATCCACCGGAGTGTGCAGCCCCATCCCCCTGGAGCACTGCTTTACCTCGTTATATTCAAATTCGTGTTATATCGAGTGGCGTTATATCGAAGTAGTAGTGTACTTAGACAAGAAAGATGCCTTCAAGTCACCAGGGCCTGATAGTACAGGGGTTCTCAAACTGGGGGTCGGGACCCCTCGGGGGTCATAAGGTTATTACATGGGGGAGTGCGAGCTGTCAGCCTCCACCCCAAACCTCACTTTGCCTCCAGCATTTATAATGGTGTTAAATATATAAAAAAGTGTTTTTAATTTATAAGGGGGGGGAGGTCACACTCAGAGGCTTGCTTTGTGAGAGGGGTCATCTGTACAAAAGTTCGAGAACCACTGTCCTAGAATACTCAAGGAGCTGACTGAGGAAGTATCTGAGCTATTAGTGATTATCTTTGAAAAAATCATGGAAGACGGGAGAGATTCCAGAGTACTGGAAAAGGGCATGTATAGTGCCAATATATAAAAAGGGAAATAAAGAGAACCTGGGGAATTAGAGACCAGTCAGATTAACTTCAGTACCCAGAAAGATAATGGAGCAAATAATTAAGCAATCAATTTGCAAAGACCTAGAAGATAATAAGATGATAAGTAACAGTATGGATTTGTCAAGAACAAATCATGTCAAACCAATCTAACAGCTTCTTTGACAAGGTAACAAGCCTTGTGGATGGGGGAAACCAGCAGATGTGATGTATCTTAACTTCAGTAAGGTTTTTGATACTGTCTCACATGACCGTCTCAAAAACAAACTAGGCAAATACAGTCTAGCTGGAGCTACTATAAGGTGAGTGCATCACTGGTTGGAAAACCATTCTCAGACAGTAGTTTATCAGTGATTCACAGTCAAATGGAAGGGCATATCAAGTGGGATCCCACAGGGATCAGTTCTGGATCCAGTTCTGTTCAATATCTTCAACAGTGGTATAGATAATGGCACAGCGAGTACACTTATAAAGGTTGCGGATGATAGCAAGCTGGGAGGGATTGCAAATGCTTTGGAGGATAGGATTAAAATTCAAAATGCTCTGGACAAACTGGAGAAATGGTTTGAAGAAAATAAGATGAAATTCAATAAGGACAAATGCCAAGTACTTCATTTAGGAAGGAACAATCAATTGTACACATACAAAATGGGAAATGACTGCCTAGGAAGGAATATTGCAGAAAGGGATCTGTGATCATAGTGGATCACAAGTTAAATATGAGTCAACAGTGTAATACTGTTGCAAAAAAAGCAAACATAATTCTGGGAAGTAATAGCAGGAGTGTTGTAAGCAAGACACAAGAAGTAATTCTTGTGCTCTATTCTACAATTCTTGTGCTCTATTCTACAAGTATTGTGTCCAGTTCCAGGTGCTACATTTCAGGAAAGATGTAGACAAATTGGAGAAAGTCCAGAGAAGAAAAATAAAAATGATTAAAAGTCTAGAAAACATGACCTGTGAGGGAAGATTGAAAAAACTGGGTTTATTTAGTCTGAAGAAAAGACTGAGAGGGGACATGATAACAGAGTTTTCAAGTACAGAAAAGGTTGTTACAAGGGGAGGGAGAAAAATTGTTCTTCTTAACATCTGAGGATAGGACAAGAAGCAATGGGCTTAAATTGCAGAAAGGGCAGTTTAGGTTGGACATTAGGAAAAACTTCCTAACTGCCAGAATGGTTAAGAACTGGAATAAATTGCCTAGGGAGGTTGTGGAATCTCCATCATTGAAGATTATTAAGAGGAGGTTAGAAAAAACACCTGTCAGGAATGATCTAGATCAGCCATTCTCAAACTTCATTGCACTGTGGCCCTCTTCTGACAAGATCCCCAGGAGGGAGGACCAAAGCCTGAGCCTGGACCGGGGCCCAAAGCCAAAGCCCAAAGGCTTTAGCCTTGGGCAGGAGGCCTGTTACTTGAGCCCTACCATCCAGGGCTGAAGCTGAAGCCTGAGCCATCCCAGGAAGTGGGGCTTGGGCTTTATCCCTGGGCCCAAACAAGTTTAACACCAGCCCTGACAACCTCATTTTAATAGGGTCGTGACCCACTTTGGGGTCCTGACCAATTGTTTGAGAACCACTGGTCTAGATAATACTTAGACTTGCCATGAGTGCAGGGGACTGGACTAGCTGATCTCTCGAGGTCCCTTCCAGTCCTATGTTTCCATGATTCTACCACTGAAGGAAGAATGAGTTACAAACTCCACAAGTTTAAATTTGTAGAGCTTTTGACTGGCTTTCCCCCTTTTGGGTATCTTCGCTGGTAAGGGAATAAATTAGCCCTTTACTCTCAATCCTCATGCAAATTTAAAGTTATCCCATTTTTATTACTGCCACGTATTTATGTAGGAACAGCCAAATCATGAAACTGAGGTTACAGAGAAATATTGTTCATGCTAAAGAAATTTATCTCATATTATTTTAAGTCTTTTTACTCTTATTTTGTGTGCTCACGTGCTGGTATCTCCCTCTTTTTTATTTTTGCCCAAGACTGTGTTCCTGATTGAGGTCTTGGCAGGTTGAGAAGTATGTCTGGTTCCTCAAATACAAAATAACAACAGTATTTCTCAGGTAAGCTTAGAAGCTTTTACCCTTTCAATTGCATCTCTTCATGAGAGACCTTATTTTAGAAGCATAGTCCAGTGGATCATGCACTGGATTGTGTTTTATTCCTGGCTCAGTCACTGGCCTACTGTTGACCGGGGACAAGTCATTTCACCTCAGTTTTCCCATCTGTAAAATGGGAATATTGATACTGATCTTCCTTTGTAAAATGTTCTAAAATCTATGGGTTCAAATGCTGTATAAGAGCTATGTTTTCTTAAGTATTAGATTCAAGTTTACCTCCCTCATTCTGTCTCACGTGTATTTACTTGGGATCAAAGCTACAGATCAGGAAATGTTACTTATGCTACAGACATGAATTATTACACTTTACTTGAGGGTTCTTGGCCTATTACATTTTAAGTGGCCACCCTATTTGGGTCTTTGCTCCCATCTTTGGAACTCTGACAGCTTCTGAGACATGAGCATCTGTTCATAATTTCATACATTGTAGCAAAAATGAACAAGTCTCAAACCTCCCCATTCAAACCCCTGATTAAAGTCTTTCTAATCCCCTGCTTTGAAAATTGTAACAGGATTTATTGGAAATTGAGAGTTTGCAGCTGATTTTTGTAGCTGATACAACATCATTTAAGAAACACATCAATGCACATTTCAAACAACCTGCTAACTACATACTGGCCTTGCAATGTCACAAAAGTAAGGAAACTGTGAAAAACTGACAGGCTCAGTGCAGCCTGCCATCCCCCAGACACAGCCTCTTTCAGTGGCTGCCAGAAAACATTTGACCACTTTTATGTTGCATTACACTTACCAGGACAAGTGCCAGAGGAGGAATTTTGTGTGCTTGAATAATGTTGTAATTTACCTTATAACTGGTCTCATTACGACTCAGAGTGCTCCGTTGATTTCCCTGGCTTTTGATTTAGTAGGCTTTTTTAAAATGACTGTTTAGGAACACAGCCAGGCACTGCAGGCAAAAGACAATCAACTCTTCTGAGTTATAGTTGCTCATTCAGACACTGACTTTTTAAATAAAGACAGACATCAGACAATCACACCAAGTCCATATCCAGGAAAAGGGAGAGTGTATTAGACAAAGATGGTAGTTCACAGAAATAATTTCATAATCATATAATATGGTCACATTTTTACTGAATCCTAGCAATGTGAGGTGCTGAGGAGATATTTATCTCTGTTTCTAGAATAAATTTCTCTTTGGCCTAGTGTTCTGAAAATATAACATGCTATATTTCCCGCTGCAGATCACATTCATGCTCTGAGTAAGGCAGTGATTCTCAGTCTTTTCCATATTAGCACCCCCTTTTTTGCACTAGACTCCCATTCCAGTGGCTGCCTCCCATCCAGCTAAGATTTAGCCAGGGTCATCTCTCAATAACAATATAGGAAGAACTGGGAGGTTGCATGTCCCTGACACCAGTTCATAATCCCCAGGTTGAGAACCCATGCAATAGGGTGTATGTTTTGTTGGCTTCAGGGATCAGGGCTACAGATATAACAAGCTTAATATAATCAGCAGATCATTAGTAAAAAAATTCATAGTTTTCTTTCTTGTGACATTTTGATTAACTACAACTAGGGAAGCAGTCTGGTTCTGGTGGATAGGGCACTGGACAGGAAGTAAGAAAATCCAGGTTAAATTTCTAGCTCCACCATCGATCTGCTGTGTGACCTTGGGCCTTCACCTCTTTCAAGAGATCGTCACTACTCTGTGACTCAGTTTTCCCACCTATAAAATAAAACAATTGTACAATGTAAAATATTGATACTTAACTCTCCTTTGCAGAGTGCTTGGAGATCTCTGGATGAAAAATGCTCTATAAAAGGGAAGTATTATTAATTATTACGGTGACCTTTTTCTTAATAGTTCATATGACAAAAATAAGAAGAGTTTGTAACACTAGGTACTACTAGTGACAGGATAGTTCCATTTGTTACTGATTTCTCCATTTTCTAGTGAAGTGAATGGTATGAATATTTTTGCCTTAGCTTAAGCTGTTTAATTAAGTGATGACATGGTGCTTTTTAATGTAGAGCTCCAAACTGGCAGCAGAGCAAATCCCTGGGGAGGAGGAGGAGGAGATTTCTGATGCCCGAGACTGAGACTTAAAGTACATATTCGTTCTTACCCACTGTGAGACTTACACCCAGTTCACCTCTGAGGCATGTGAATTGCACCTTCATTTTCACTCTGTGCAAGTCAGTTTTTCCAGAGTCCCAAGATTCAGTTTTATGAGTCAGGCTATGATTCAGAACTTTCTGCTAGCACTGAATGCGAGGAGGACAAAATGTGATAGGATAGATTTCTCAGCTCTAATGAACTCCCAGCCTCCAGAGGTACAGAGGCTCTTAACAACAATTCTGAACGAATGGGTTTGAGTCTCACTCAATCTCATACTGAAAGGCCACTTCCAGTTCACCCAGCTGCAAAATGGGTACCTGATCAGGTCAGTCAAATGTCGTTGGATGTGCTGCTGGCCACATCACTCTCTTATGTACTGTTGGCAATGAAAATGATGTGCCTTACCTGCATCAGCCATACAAAAAATTGGCGTGGGGAAATTTTGAGTGCAATATTATTGCTTGACAGAGTAACACTGTTGAAAAAAAAAGCAAACATCATTCTGGGATGTATTAGCAGGAGTGTTGTAAGCAAGACACGAGAAGTAATTATTCTGCTCTACTCCACGCTGATTAGGCCTCAACTGGAGTATTGTGTCCTGTTCTGGGTGCCACATTTCAGCAAAGATGTGGACAAATTGGAGAAAGCCCAGAGAAGAGCAACAAAAATGATCCAAGGTCTAAAAACATGACCTGTGAGGGTAGATTGAAAAAAATTGGGTTTGTTTAGTATGGAGAAGAGAAGACAGAGGGGGAATATGATAACAGCTTTCAAGTACATTAAAGATTGTTACAAGGTTGAGGGAGAAAAATTGTTCTCCTTAACGTCTGAGGATAGGACAAGAAGCAATGGGCTTAAACTGCAGCAAGGGTGGTTTAGGTTGGACATTAGGAAAAGCTTCCTAACTATCAGAGTGGTTACTGGAATAAATTGACTCGGGAGGTTGTAGAATCTCCATCATTGGAGATTTTTAAGAGCAGGTTAGACAAACACCTGTCAGGTATAGTATCGGATAATACATAGTCCTGCCTTGAGTGCAGGGGCCTGGACTGGATGACCTCTTGAGGTCCCTTCCAGTCCTATGATTCTATGATTAGCAACATTTTTATTTCAAGTGAATTAAAACCAAAGTAAGTAAAACAAAAATGGAGAAAAGTGGCAAGTAAATCCAACCCATCACCCTACCAGTTGCCCAGATAGTCCTGCCTCCCCAACTCTAGAAACATCAAACCTGGCCTTCCTTAATATGATCGGGGAGGGGGTTGTTTAGAGAAAGAAATTGCAAAACAAACTGCAGGAGAAGGTTCCACAGGAGTTGAAATTGTCACTGTAGTTTGATAAGCCAAGCCAGACATGTTCCACAACCTTTTTTCTCTTTGCAAGGTTTCCCGAGACATAACATCCATTCCATGGCCACAGTTGCTCAGTTTATGAAGTCAGACATTTTGATTGCCTATGATGGCATAAGTGCAGAAGAATGGTTTTATTAGCTGTATTCACTGAAGCACAAGATAATGGGAGAGGAATGAAACCCATGTTTCCTACATACTCTTTCTCCTACATACCGTCAAATAAAGACCATTCCCACTAGGCCACCAGGAAAAAATAACTATATGCATCATTTGAAATAAAATCATATCAAAATGTATATCCACTATTATGAAATCATTTGCCTGGTGCCACACATTTTCACCATTCTTTAGAAATGTAGCAAGATATTTTCCCCATCCCAATCATCTCAGGCAGGCAAGACACTAAGCTATACTTCAGAACAGACAAGCTGTGGCGGTATTACAGGGAAGGAGGAGAAAGAGGGAAGGATTTCTAGAATAAGATGTGGATATTAAGGTGTTATATGGAGGATGAGACAGAGTGAGATGGGGCATGGGGGCTGTTCTAGGTGTAGGGGACAGCAAGATAGATGACAAACAAGTCAAGAGTAGGGGAAAATCGTTAGGGTCAGTCATCACTGAAAAGCAAGAAATCTAGCACATTAGGTATTTTCAAGTGAAAATTCATCCCCCACCCCCAACCAGGTGAGTACGGGGATGAAGGATTCACCCAAGAGTTCTGAAGGAACTTAAATGTGAAATTGCAGGACTACTAACTGTCATCTGTAACATATCATTTAAATCAGCTTCTGTACCAAATGCCTGGAGGATAGCTAATGTGACACCAATTTTTAAAAGGGCTCCAGAGGTGACCCTGGCAACTACATGCCAGTAAGCCTCACTTCAGTACCAGGCAAATTGGTTGAAATTATCACAAAGAACAAAATTGTCAGACACATAGATGAACATAAATTGTTGGGAAATAGTCAACATGTTTGTTGTAAAGGGAAATCATGCCTCACCGATCTGCTAGAATTCTTTGAGGAGGTCAACTAGTATGCAGACAAAGGAGATCCAGTGGATATAGTGTAGTTAGATTTTCAGAAAGCCTTTGATGAGGTCCCTCAGCAAAGGCTCTTAAGCAAAATAAGCAGTCATGGGGTCAGAGGGAAGGTTCTCTCATGGATTGGTAACTAGTTAAAAGATATGAAACAAAGGGTAGGAATAAATAGTCAGTTTTCAGAATGGAGAGAGGTAAATAGTGGTGTCCCCCAGGGGTCTGTACTGGGCCCAGTCCTAATTAATATATTCATAAATGATCTGGAAAAAGGGGTAAATGATGAGGTGGCCACATTTGTAGATGATACAGCAGAGTTTCTCAAACAGGAGTCGCTGCTTGTGTAAGTCCCTCAGCTCACGCCGCTTCCAGCAGCTCCCATTGGCCCAGAGCAGTGAACCGTGGCCGGTGGGAGCTGCAATCGACCAGACCTGCAGATGGGGCAGGTAAATACACTGGCCCGGCCCACCAGGGGCTTTCCCTAAACAAGCGGCGACCCCTGTTTGAGAAACCTGGTGATACAAAATTACTCAAGAAGTTAAGTCCCAGGTAGACTGTGAAGTGCTACAAAAGGATCTCACAAAACTGGGTGACTGGGCAACAAAATGGCAGATGAAATTTAATGTTGATAAATGCAAAGTAATGTACATTGGAAAACACAATCCTAATTATACATATACAGTGATGGGGTCTAAATTAGCTGTTACCACTCAAGAAAAAGATCTTGGAGTCATTGTGGATAGTTCTCTGAAATCATCCACTCAATGTACAGCGGCAATCATAAAAGCAAACAGAATGTTGGAGTCATCAAGAAAGGGATAGATAATAAGACAGAAAATATCATATTGCCTCTATATAAATCCTTAGTACTCCCACACCTGGAATACTGCGTACAGATGTGGTTGCCCCACCTCAAAAAAGATATATTGGAATTGGAAAAGGTTCAGAAAAGGGCAACAAAAATGATTAGGGGTATAGAACAGCTTCTGTATGAGGAGAGATTAATAAGACTGGGACTTTTCAGCTTGGAAGAGAGGCGACTATGGGGGGATGTAGCAAGGCGGTCACCTGCTCCTGCCCTGAAGGCCTTGAAAGCAGCCCTGGAGAGGGCTGGAGCTCTGAAAGCTGGGCTGATTGGGAAAGCAGCCACAGCTGTGGCTGGCTTAATAAGGGCCCAGCTGGCCCCTATAAAAGGGCAGTGGGCCAGGGGCAAGCAGAGACTCCCTCTAGCTTCTGAGAGGGAGGGACCTGGCTGCAGGGACCTGAGCAGAGTACCCGAGTGGTGCAGGGCTGGGGAAAGGCAAAAGAGCTGGGGAGCTCCAGCTTGGAAAGCCCAAAGCTGAAGCCTAGCAGAAGGCCAATGGGTACTGGGGATTGCAGATGGCAGCCCGGGGTAGGCAAAGGCAGCAGGTCCAAATCCAACCTTGCCAGTAATGAGTGGCTTATACTGCAATCTGCCCCAGGGCATGGGGGCTAGTTGGTGACTGGCAGTAGCCTATGACTGAGGTAAGGTGGGGAAAGAGGGTGGGAGGTTCCTGGGGGTGGGGAGACCCTGAGACTGAGGAGTGTATGGCCAGGGGGCAGCACCCCAGATAACAGACCACTGGAGTCCAGGGAGGGATGTGGGGGCCTAGCGGCAGTGGGACACTGGCCTGCAGAGGGCACTCCAAGGCTGGAAATGAGCTAATTCCCAAGACACCAGCAGGAGGCACTGTAGGGGTGAGTCCCACATGCTACAGGGAATATGATAGAGGTGTATAAAATCATGAGTGGTATAGAGAAAGTAAATAAGGAAGTGTTATTTACTCCTTCCAAAATACAAGAACAAGGGGCCACCAAATGAAATGAATAGGTAGCAGGTTTAAAACAAACACAAGAAAGTATTTTTTCATGCAACATGCTATCAACCTCTGGAACTCCTTGCCAGAGGGTGTTGTGAGGGCCAATACTATGACAGGATTCAAAAGGGAGCTGGATAGATTCATGGAGGATAGGTCCATCAATGGCTATTAGCCAGGATGGGCAGGAATGGTGTCCCTAGCCTCTGTTTGCCAGAAGCTGGGATTGGGTGACAGGGCACGGATCACTTGATGATAATCTGTCTGTTCATTCCCTTTGGGCACCTGCCATTGGCCACTATCAGAGGACAGGATACTGGTCTTCATGGACCTTTGGTCTGACCCAGTATGGCTGTTCTTACATTCTTACATTCTTCTGAAGGCTCTTATGAGTTTGAGGAGCATTTGGAACTGTGGGAGAAGGAGAAGAATTGAGTGGTCCTTGGGACATTTTGTATGTGTACAGCAGGATGATTCATGAGTCTGGGATTGGGAGGACACTGTGCCCTGAAGTGTTCTTTAGTGCTTGTCCCGAAAGCAGCCCTCTGGGTTCTTCCAGGCCATGCTGCCAATGTAAGGGCAGCAGGGTTAGGGGGGCTAGAGTCTTGGTCATGTTTCTATGCCAGATGACCAAATCCTTAGAGACCACAGACACTGCTGGTTGCATTAGCTGTTCCTACTTTCCCTATCAAGAAAGCACTAGCAATTCAGACTGTTTTCAAGCAACCACTCACAACTTCTTCAGTTGCAACTTTGCCTCTCTCTTGTAAGTTATGTACATCAGCATACACTTATAGATATGCCAAAACAAAGAAGGATGTTGATCTGTGCTCAAGGGTAAGTGGTCAAGGGAGTACAGTATTTGATCATGTGATATTATAACCAGCAGATAAGACTATATGAAAGATGACTTACTTTGAACAAAGCCCCCTACTTATTGTAGACCACGTTAGAGAAAGAAGGACAGTGTGGTGGTTAAGATGCTAACTTGGGAAACATGGATTCAATTCTTGCTTCATTGCTGAGTTCCTGTGTGACCTTAGGCTAATCTGTCTCTGTGTGCGTTAGTTTCCCATCTTCAAAATGGGTATAATAGCACTTCTTTACCTCAGAGGGCTGTTGTGAGGATAAACACATTGACAGTTGTGAGGCACTCAGATAATATGGTAAAATAGACAGATACGGTTCTGATCACTTAATGGAACAACTCACATCCATAAAGTTAATCATTAGTTGTATATGGACTGTACAAAATGTGCATCACCCTTCTAACAATAAAGGGAACCACCTGCAGGAACCATCAGAGCAAATGAACCTTAATTGGTTAAGGAATTCAAGGTATTTAAATGCTAACTTTCTCCTTTCTAAATAAAATATTCTGAGGTCACATGTACTTATCTTCATCAAGAACTTACTGTATGGCCAGTTCATACTTATTAAGGCATGTCATTTTAAAACGATGAAAAAAGTGACAATTCTTAAAATCCAGACATGTACATTTTTCCACAGGTGCAAAATTCAAAAACGTCTCATCTGATTTTGCCACAACTTTCCAGAACAACCCACCTCTGGGCTGAGTCGAAACATGAGAAATTTCAAACTACAAGGATTTGATTTGTTGAGAGTTTTCTAAGAGAATGAACAACAGAGGTCACGCTGGACTAGCTTTTGCATTAGGGATGCTGTTCAGAGGTGTTAAGCTGGAGTTGTAGGAGCCTAAAACTATAGGAGCTGTGAGTGCTCAGAAGTCTGAGAATCAAACTCTGGAAATACGATGATTCCCCAAACAATAATACTTAACACTTCTATAACTCTTTTTATCTGTAGATCCCAAAGCTCTTTCCAATGATGGTTTCATTTTACCATCTCTACCTCACAATGGGGAAAACAAGGCACAGAAGGTTAAATGATTTGTTCAAGGTCATACAGCAAGTCAGTCACAGGTGCAAGCAGGATCCACATCTCCTTCATAGTCTCTCTCACTCTTAATTTCTTTTGTGGTGAATTCCTGACAGTGGATTTTAACCATCTAAGTTCTGACCTCAACTTATCTAACTCTAATGCCTAAACTCACTCGGTGCCTAAGGTTTCAGGGTAAAACTTCCCTAGGTGTCTGTTTCTGCATCTGCAATGCACACAACTGCCTCAGGGTACGTCTTCACTACCCACCGTATTGGCGGGCAGCAATCGATTGCTCGGGGATCAATATATCGCGTCTCATCCAGGCGCGATATATTGATCCCCGAACGCGCTTATATCGATTCCGTAACTCCACCAACCCGAATGGAGTTGCGGAATCGACAGGGGGAGCCACGGACATCGATCCCGCGCCGTGAGGACGGTGAGTAATTTTATTTTAGATACTTCGACTTCAGCTACATTATTCACATAGCTGAAGTTGCGTATCTAAGATCGATTTTTCCCCCGTAGTGTAGACCAGCCCTGATTCTAGGCACCCAGGTGCCTGCCTCCTCTTTAAGCCCCAGACTGATCCAAAAACCAAGGGAAGACTGGAGTTCACGTGCCTGTTGGATTGGATCCCATTCAAAATCCAGCAGGAGGTGGCACCATCCAGTTGATTAATTTTAGCTCAGTGGTCAGAGGAATTGCCTGGGAGATGGGAGACCCAGGTCCAAGTCCCCACTCTTTGCCTGAGTGGGAGAAAAGATCTGAAGAAGGTTCTCCTGTATGTCAGGAGGGGGCGCTAACCACTGAGCTGTGGGAGAGTCTGATGTGGAATTCCCTCAGTCCCTCCTGAAGACGACAATCCACTGTGGTTAAATAATTAAAGCGTCATTGGGCCAGAGAAAGAGAAAGACTGTGTCTCTGTAGTCCAGTGATTAGGGCCTGCCCCCTCCCCGAAAGATGGAAGGCCCTTGGTCCAGTCTGCTATCAGTGCTTGGCTAGTTCGTTTGTTTTTTGCTTGCCTGCTGGGATGATTGTCAGGAGGGACAAGGGGAACATAAGCACCTGCAAACATTTTATGCCCTGGTCTGCAAAGCACCTAGGGCCAGGCCTGCTGCCCACTTTACTGCGCAGGTAGTCCCATTCAAGTCAGGGGGACTATTGATGGAGAAAGGTGCTATTCAGTGCAATGAGACTGGCTGAATCCAGCTTTCTGTTTGCAAAATCCTGCTCCTAATACCTACTTTCCTTAATGCCTTAATCTGTGCTCATATGCTTTTTGACCCTGTACAGTGAAGCAATTAGCCACATAGCGTTCTCTGTCTCCTTTAGGCACATAGCAAGATTGCTGTTTAGCTACCTCCTTTCAGTGCTGAGCATGTTACAACCTCCAAGCCCTTTCTCAGGAGACAGACCTGGTCATCCTTAAACTAGACTCATTACCCTCCTGTGCAGTTTTTCCAGCCTCTGAAAGTCCTGTTTTGAACTGTGAGTTTGGTACTGGGCACATCAGGATTCCGCATGAGAAGGGTCAGCTGCAGTGGAGTCATTATCTCCATTGCTGCAGAATTAGTTCTTCTCTTCGTACATTTTTATTCTCTTTCCTTGCAGCTGTTATCACCTGCCCCCTACATCTTCTTACCATCACTCACCACTACCCCAGCTCGCTTTCTTCATTAGTTCACGTCAGCTCTGTTTTGTTAAGCTTTTATTTAAACGTGCTGTCGGTTCTCCCTAACTGCAGAACCTTCCATTGTGTAATATTGAATTCCATTGTATTAGCCCATTTCCCCAGTGTCTCCAAATCCTCCTGTAGTCTGGTGCATTCCTGAAACTTATCAACAGCCTCCTTCCTATCATGATGTCATCTGTGTCTGGACACCCAGCAACCCGATCCAACCTCAGGCTCATTTATGTAAGTTTTAAAGAGAACAAGTCTCGGCACTGAGCCCTGAGGGATCCCACTTGCTCGTTCTTTCCATGTGTATGGTCCTACTTACTGTACCTCTCTCGTCTTTGCTCATGTTTTTTTACACCCAAAGCAGCTACCTTAACTTGAATACTCTTTTTAAACCTTGCTGATGATATTTAATCAGAAACGCTGTTAAACTCCAGTAAAAGCAGGGCAGAGCTGGTGCTAGGCATAAGCAGATTAAGCAATTGTTTAGGGCCCTAAGCAGCTCAAGGGCCCCCCTATTAATTATGTGCTGAGGGGGGGTTATTCCTGCTTAGGGACCCCAATGGGCTAGCACTGGCACTGATGTAAGGCCACCATTTTACATTTCCTCTCTTTCCTTTGGCCACTGTCATGAAACTTATGCTTATTAATTAGCTGGGAAAACTGTAGAACCTAGAGACCTCAACTGAGCTCAGGCCCCATTGTGCTAGGCGCTGCATAGACACATAGTAAGAGACAGTTTCTGCTGCCCTGCAGAAAGTACAGAATAAATAGACAAGACCGACAAGGGAAGTGAGTAAGAATGGGGGAGGAAGGAAATATCTTTATCTCCATGTTAGAGATGGAGAAATGAAGCACAGAGAAAAAAAGTGACATGAAGTCAGATTTAACCAACTAGATCTACTTTGGGGGGCGGGGGAAGGGCGATAGCTACTGAAATATGGCGAGGCACATGGATAACATTTCATTTCCATTAGAAATTGCGTTTCAAATTTGGTAAAAATGACTGATAATTCTCTAATGGGGAAAAGTGTATTTTTTCCCCATTCTCCTTGTTCTTAAAAATCTACTGAACAGCTCAGACATCCAAAAAAAAAAATTGCCTCAGGCCAGGAACCTTTCAGCCTTATGGATGAAAGTTACAGCAAGTTGTGAGACATTGAAAGCAGGGTTTTTTGGAAATGGTCAGGCAGACTTAACTCAGTGGCTCCCCAAGAACATGTTAATCTACTAGTGATGGAAATTTTTATACAGAGGTGCCCTGATCCTATGCTGTGTCAACTGTACTTGATACAGCTTAAAGTGGTTTACAGCCACTCCTATGGCTTTTGATCTGGGTCTGACTGACTGCTTATCCAGTCCCTGGTATAAAGTAGAGCAGCCGCAGGGCTGCTGCAGTTCATATTGGCTGTCCATGGCCCCTAAGGGCAGTTCTGGGGGATAATGGGGGAAAAAGGATCTCCTTTTTTCACAGAAATGCTCTCTATGAGGTGTTGTTTCATAAGATCCACTTCAGCAGCTCTACTGCATCAGAAGGTTCCCTCTATGCAGGGGGACTCCTTAGGGAGTTGGATCAATTGGTAACTTTCATCCCAATAGGAAGACAGGACTGGAAGGGACCTCTTGGGTCACCAAGTCCAGTCCTCTGCTCACACTCACACATGCAATCCCATCATATAATCTACCACTTCACTTCCACACATCTAAAACATTATTTCCCCACCCTTTTCACTCAAATTTTCAATGGGAAAAGGGCTGTTTCTATGTAGGGAATATTTGTTGGGGGGGCTTTCAGTCCTGCTCCCCTCAAAGTTAATGGCAAAACATCCATTGTCTGGAATGGGAGCCAGTTGAGGCCCTAAATGTGGTGGTGGTTTGCAATAGCTTGTATGTGATACAGTGGAAAGAATAGATAGGCACAAAGCATTTGTTATATTACTGACTGACAGAATTCAGGTTTTGTGGCATTTTTATGGAGCCAATATTAAAAAAAAGTCTCTCCATTAGCAGCCTGCATGGCCGAAATCTAGTGTAGTCAATTTTTGATGGGCGCTTGTAAAGAGAATACCAAGTAGAAACATAGGCAATTAAAATGCATTAAATGATCCCCAAAGGGAGCATGCAGAACTGGAAGGTTTCATAACGACTTGTCCTCTCTTGGGTCACATCCGATATTGTATCCGAAAATCAGAATCCGCACGCAGTTAGGACAGGGAACATTCTCAGATGTTATCAGGCCCTAACTTAGAGCTAGGACTCTTTAACCGAGGGGCTGAAAAACTAATGTGGGTTTTTGCTGAGTGTTGTGTGTGAAGCAGAAGTTTTTCACAATGCTCACAGATGTTTTGCAGGATCAGCTCACCCAGCCTAGAGTGAGGATCCCCAGAGTTCTGAACACAGAGCAGAGAGATGACCTTGCAGAGCATCAGAAGGTACCCATGGGGAACTCCTTGGCATTTTGTTGTGATGCTTTCATCATGAATTACATTGTAGTGACAGGCCAGCATGTACTGAGGCAGCATGATGTTCAGTTTTCCCCAGCATCTGATCGCTGCTTTGCACTCTCTCTCTCACACAACTTTTCTTTTTAAACTAATGCCAAATAAACAGCCCTGGAGCAGGTGTCTGAGATGTCCCCTAGAATGTACAAATATGCAAGTTCCTCTTCTCTGCCTGAAGGGGTGGTTTTTCTCCCCATCCCTGCCAACCAATTTAGTTTATCTTTGTTTTGGGGGAAAAAAAAAAAGGGAACGTGAGTTGTAAGCTGCTGTACAAAGGAACAAGCTTTTCCAAATACACTGTACGGGCAAGATGCTCTCTGCAAGCATTGGTGTATATTGATAAAAATGCAAAACAAACATACACATAAAAACACAGCCCCGGGAAATTAAACCTTCTGGTTAGCCACAGAGCAGGTACAACAAAGGCAAAGCAATTTCCCACACAGTGTCTAGCGGTTGCCTTTACAGGCCCACAAAGCCTACGGTAGAGGCCTCCCTGATTTCGAGTAAACTAGAAGTGTAAAGGAGAATCTTAGTCTTTATTTAAATAGGAAAAAAAAAAGTTTATCATCCTTTTTCTGAGGAAGGCAGCCTCGAAAATACAAACCAATCACTAGGAATGAAAGCTTGTTCCTGATTTTCTCTGAAGATCAGAGGTTACTCTCAGATCCCTGGTAGCCAAGCAGAGCTGGGCTCTGGGGTCTATGAAATCTATAGCTATATTTTTAGGATGATCCCAGTTAAGTAGCGGGCAGCACCATCCAGCCTATCATTGATGGTATGAGGGCCACAGCAAATGTTCTCCTGAGCAGCTCCTTTCCTCCAGCAGCCGGTGTGAGCTCTGCCACACAAAGGGGCTGCTCAGGAATATGAAAGGCAACGCTGACAAAGGAATGAGAGCAAGAGACCAATTCCACCTCTGATGCTACCTCCCTCTGTGGCCTCTGTTATGTTACATAAGTAAAACATTTGAAAGGTTGGGTGTGTAGGGTTAGGCACTGAAATGAGGTGCTGAGACCTCTATTGGGCTGCACCTCTAAAAAATCAGTCTGCATTTATTAATGTGCCTAACTGTATGTACCCAAGCTTGGAAATGCCATTAATCTTGCTGTGCCCCAAGTGCCCACATCTGCATACTGGGGATACCCATACTTACCCACCCACAGAGAGGCTGCACCAGTTACATAGCTAATGATTGCAAAGTGCTACATATAAACCTTAACATTCACCAGAAGGCACCTCCAGGACTGGAGTCCAAGGAAGCCCCAGAACCCCAGAGCATTTGGACACCTGTCCCTTGCAAATCTTTTCTACATGCTGGCAGCTATGTGCAGACTCACCCAGAACACAAGTCACTGGGCTCCGCTTTTCCTGCGGGAGAAGGCAGACAAAACCCAGTAAATGCACACACATCTTTACATACTACATACACATTATCAGTTGTAGAGTGCAGTATACTAGGTGCTGTCCAAACCTATGGCAAGCCCCTGCCCTGAATTCACAACTCAAGACAAACAACAAATGAAGGAGTGGGGGGGGGGTGAGAACGAGGAGGGACAAAGCATACATATCAATGTACATTTTCTAGTAATATTAACTGCCCCCAACTGGCCCTTGATTTAGCAGTTACTAGTTGGCTTGGCTAATCTCCTGTTGGCAGCATTCAAAATGAGTCTTGAGGGGAGATTTGAGGGAGGACAGTGTAGTGGCTTCACAGTTCAGTTTGAGGAGAGAGTTCCAAGTGTCACGAGGACAGACAGATAAAGACAGATGTTGGTGAAGCAGCCAAGCATAGGATTAAGGTTGGTATCACTAATTTTAGGCAACGTGATAAGAAACCAGAGAGGATAAGCAGGGAGAGAGAGAATTGTGAAGTTCCAGTTAAGTTTGGGACGTGTGCCAAAGGATCATCTGACTCACTCTTGCCAAAATCTTCATGATGTTTTTGAGGTGCGTTAGAGAGCTGATCCTAAGACTAAGAATCCTTTATAGTTTTGAGGCTGGCAGAAAATCATTACACAGGCCCACCCAAGGTGCTAAATCTAGCAAAACAATTAGTGACTGACTCGTCCGATCAAGAACTGACAAAAGGAGATACAGAGTCTTGTTGAAATAAGACAGATGACTCTTCCATCATCACTAGAAAGTCTTCATTTGATTGTGAAGCATAGACTGCAGCCGATATAAGTCACACACAAAGATTCAACCCACATTGTAGCACATTTCTTGACTGCTTATTACTGTTCTGTGAATGGGGGGAAGCGTTAAAAGGAGCCCCTGACACTATCCCTTCAGTACACCTCAATCCTAACCCTGAGGGTCTACCAGTCTCCAAGCCCAATGGAACATTGACTGCTCTGCCCATGGGCTTGCCAGCAAGGGTTTCATGATGAGGACATTCTTCCATTAAAAGACAGACTGAGGGCACAAATTCATTTCATACATAGGCTCTGAACAGCGAAAGACTTTTGTTCACTGTTTACCTGGGCTGGTGCCAAACCATTGACAAAATAACTTTCATCTCCTGAGATATTTTAAAATAGGTTACAAAGCACAGAACATGTCTGAGTTTCATTCCACTACAAAAGATATTGTTTGATAATTACATTTTTAATAGTCCTTTTTGGAGCAACAATTGCTGTTTGAGCAAACCTCAGTAATATACAGATGGAAGAGAGAGGTATCAAGAGAATGGTTACCTACAAAGTGACTGAAATATGATTTCATAAAAGAGTTCTCAAGTATCTTGAAACAAGTCAATTTTTTTTTTGTTTGCTATCATTACTTCCATTGGTGTTATTTCAGTCTATTTCTTAGTTTGTATTGCCCCCTTCTGGACTGTGCTAGGATTGCATTCTCAGCAAGGAAACTGCTCTTTGAATTGCTATTAAGTGTCATTATAAGGAAGAGAGATAAGGTAGGTGAGGTAATATCTTTTATTGGACCAACTTCTTATATTACCTCACCCACTTTGTCTCTCTCACATCCTGGGACTAACACGGCTACAACAACACTTCAAATAATATTAGTAAGAAGACATAGCTATAAGCAGGCCAAGGCTAAAGTAAAATATATTTAGTGATCTTTGCTCAGACCCAAGTAAACCACCGATATAAAGAAGACCAGCAGTAATTCAAACAGTACCCTTTTCTGGAGAACTCTAATGCTATGTTAGAGTGTATGTGCATTGCATTTAGAGAGTTTCTTTGGGATTAGATTAAAAGTAATTACAGCATAGGGACAGATATATTGTTTGCAACACACAAGTTTGTGTTGTGGATCTGTAAAGGCCTTCGTTCTCCAGCAGTGTTATACTGGTGAGCTTCTGCATTCAGCGTGTCATGCTAGGGCATTCTCTCTTTGTAGCTATGCTCTCTGTATCATTGAGCATGGTGCAGGGCCATCCAGAGGATTCAGGGGGCCTGGGGCAAAGCGGGGGAGCTGCGGTGCAGGTACTCACCCAGCGGCAGTCCAGGTCTTTGGCAGTATTTTGGTGGTGAGGGCCCTTCAGTCGCTCTGCATCTTCAGCAACACTAAAGTGCCCCCTGCCGCCGAAACGCCACCGAAGACCCGGAGTGACTGAAGGGCCCCCTGCTGCTGAAATGCTGCCGAAGACCTGGACCGCTGATGGACCAGGGCTCGTGGGGCCCCTGTGGGCCCCGGGGCAAATTGCCCCACTTGGCCCCCCCAGGCAGCCCTGGCATGGTGTGCTAAAAATCAAAACCTCTCTCAAAGCAGAATGTCCCTAATACTCTCCAATGACAGCAGCAAATCTGATTCAAAATTCTTCAAGTACAAATCAGTATCTGTGTCTTGAATTTACGCTTCCTTCCCATTCCCAAATGCCAGAAAACACCATAAAGAAGCAGACTGGCCACCATAAGCCTAGGGAAAAGAATGGCATGACACTGGATACTGCAGGAGTAACAACAGTGTGTGATTTGAGTTCTGTTCCTAGTTGACAGGCAGTATTTTGGCAGGAGATGTGAAATTTGTTTTGCATACTGTAAAACATGAAACCAGTTAATTTAATTAACTTTGCTGTCTTCTTTACCTTGGGCTAATTAGAACCAATTAAATTCCATATTAATCAACTCAAGCAGCACAACCATAGTTTCCACTGCTAGGATTAAAAACCTATTTTCATACAACTCATGCAATGCAAAAAGGATGGGGCAAAATTTGAGTAACCAGGCTCCATGTGGCTTGGGAGAATGGAACTGACTCCCCAAACCACAGGTAGGCCATGCAGCTTCAGTGCAGCCACTTTCTAGCAGTGCCGCCACTTTCTAGCAGTGCCCCTAAATATACGCCCCATACAAATACTCCCCTGGCTTGCAGTTATGACCTAAGCAGACCCAACTGTTTTGAGCTGGTGTTGAGCACCCATCCACCACACAACAGAGGGATTAAGTATCACAGAGGGCCCTCCACACTAAGGTGCAATTTTATAATACAGTTAAGGTATTTTCTCTCCTGCATTTTATAATACACCTATGCTATTTCCTATAGTGAATGAATTAAATTTGATGGATCCTTATTGATTACTCCTGAGTTCAAAATAAAAACACCATTCACCACAAAAATGTATATGCCTATGATGTATACCTGGAAGCTTTGGCTTCCCTATTCCAATCCCTCTCCCCATGCACAAGGGCCATGCTGCCCACGGACTTTGCAGTTCTGCTGAGATCACTGGCGAACTTGGAGCAAACCATGGACACTGAGCAGTGTATGCAGAAGGCTGGCAGTAATCAATTAGTTAAGGGGAAAAAAAGTGGTGGCAACTCTGTATTATGCTAATATTATTGATTGATTGTCAAGAAACTGTAGAAGATTCAGACAAAAAGTTAAAGCAGCCCTGGGCCCAAAGCCCCGAGAAACCAGCCAGCCCAACAAACAGCCAGGCAAAGAAATGACTGATTAAATGAGCAAAACCCTGTGACTAATACTGTGGAGATAAATGTCAAACAAAGCACAGAAGGCCACTGTGGGTCTAAACCTAACAAGTTTACAGTTTTAAAGAGAACAGTTTGTTTCCTTGTAAGCCAAATGAAGGCACAATTTCCTTCCTCCAATTCATTCAAAATGCAGCTTCTAGGATCATCTTCCTTGGCTGTTGTTCTGACTACCTCACTCTCCTTGGTGAGTCCCGTTTAACACCATCACATTCAATCATCTTGTCGTCATCTTCAAGGGTAGGACCCTTATTTGTCCCCTCCCATGTGACCCTCCACCCTACTCCCTTCACCCAGGTCCCTCTATTTAGCATCTTCTCCCATTGTTTTCTTCCTGCTGTGCCTTTGAATTCCTCAGATAAAGCCTAAGGCCGCACTCTGAATTACTCTCTTTCAGAATTAATCTGTAAAGCTACAATCTGCCCTCTTCTTCCTCATGTCCCTCCTCAAGCCCCCCCTCCACTGTGAGACCTACAACAAACATCGTTTTTGTTACCTTTGTCCTCTCTTTTGCTTGCCTCCTTCTGTTCATTGCACTCACTTGTTGCATCTTGTCCCAATTAACATGAAACTCTTCTGAGCAGTGATCATCATTACATGTTTGTACAGCATCCAGAACAGTGGGGCCCGAATCTTGTTTGATACCTCTAGATCCGACTACAGTCCATACATAATGATGGCCAAGGTTTGGGATGCCCAACTTGAGACACCTTGAAAGGCCCAATTGTTTAGAGGGTGGGTGGCTTAGCAGTTTCTGGAAATAAGCTCCCATGTCTCCAAGTTGGGCACCCAAAACTGAAGGTACCAAAATCACTGGTCACCTTTGAAAAACTTAACTGATAATAAAGTTAACAGGTTTGGAGCAGATAATCAATTACAGAAGCTATTACTTTCTCCCCACTCTACCTGCCCTGCGCATAAGAAAGGCATCAGATTTTTGATTAATATCTCTGTCTTTAAAAGTTGCCTGGGACCTTTTTTGTCTCTGCACCACCTGGGACTCTCCAATCTTCTCTATTTTGGATACTGAAAAGCTCTTGCATCTCCTGGGACTTGGAGAACTGCCGAAGTAGAAAAGGAGGAAGGGATCTCAAGCAGCCAAAGCAGCAGTGAGGGGAGATACCTGAAATGCAAAAAAAAGACAAAGATGGATAACAGGAGAGGGCTGCAGGAAGTTCTTTGCTTTGCCTGTGTTTATCTTTATCCACAGAATTGTCAGACTGCACTTTATCTGGAGTTTCCCTCCAAAATTTCTGCCTAAACTAAAGCAGCAGAGCGTGTGTTAAGTTCAGCTTGCCAAAACAGAAGATGAGAGCAGCTCAGGCCACCAGTGTTTGCTCACTGACCCTCATCACACACTTGCCAGATGATTATGCCTCTTATGGAATTACTTGCTGTTCCTCCTTTTGTTTAAAATAAGCCAGTGCGCTATGATTGTCACCGACACTGAGCCACCCGCAGACATGACTGTGTTTGAGTCAACAGCTACGAGATCAGCACACTACAATTTCAAGGAGCTTATGGGCATCCAGATTACTCACAGGAAGAGCTACTTAGAACATAGCCCCAGAAACGGGAACAACTGGAAGATGCCAAGGGGGATGCTGGGGCAGCTGTGGGGTCTACAGCAGACCTCCCAAAAGGTCTGAGGTGTGATGGACACATGTCTATTCACTTGTTTGAGGACAAGACATTGAGCATAAAGTAATAACTCCCCTATGTCCAATTACGGACAGTGCTATCGCTGACAAAGAATGTGGTGTGGGCCCTTTTTAAGCAGTTGAGAGTAAGAGAGGTGGACTCTGGCTTTCTCCTAGAGATCTGTGGGCTTTCTCCTAGAGATCTGTGGGCTGGTCACATCTTCCTGATAAATACACAAGATAGGGAAGTAGGTAGGAGGTAACCCAGGAAGAAGGCGGGGCCTGTGACACTTCCTGGGGGAACCCCAGGGCTGAGAGGCACCTCACAACCACCTGTCTTTAGTATGAGGAAACCTCTTCTGTGCCTGCAAGATGTCAGCTCCCTGGTTCCACCAGCCACAGGCAACACAAGCTCTCCTCTCTTAGCCTACATAGGCTCTGCTGTCCCTCTGCAGTTTAGCAATAGCTATGCTCCAACTCCCAGAACCCTCCGACCTTCCCCCTGGAGTGTCCAGCCCTGGTCCACTGGACAGTCACAGCACTCACAGAGCCGCTGCTTCCCAAAGAAAGAGTACCCTCAGCTTACCAGTTACACCTTAGATCACAGCTTCGCTTAATACACAGCACTTAGATAGGTTTATAGTGAAAACAAGTACAAGTTAATTTAACGGAGAAATTCAGGAAGTACCAGGTTTGTGCGGGGGGGAAGGTTACATGTAAAATAAAATCATAACATGCACTCTAGAGCCTAGACTTAATTAGTGATATGTTCCTGTCTAATGATGTTTAGCTCACTGTGACGGTGCTGCCCGTGGGAGCCAGCTGAGGTCACTCAATCAGGGTGAACTGCAAGCAAAACGGGGCAGACAAACCCCAAAAGCTGGTAGTTATTCCATTACTTAGATTTACAAAGCCAGCACAAAACAGCTTCTATAGTACCTCACTGGTTACTTAGAAGTTTAAACCACACAGTTCCCTTAAAGTGCCCAGCCTCAGGCCTCCATCCAGACACACCTGTCAGATATGATGATGATTCCTGAAAATCTTACTTCACCATATAAAAGAAAAGGTTCTTCCAATCCCAAAGGATCAGCCAAATACCCAGGTTCAATCATAACTTAGATCTTACCCAAAATACATGCTATAGCCAATTCTTATTAACTAAGCTAAAATTTATTAAAAAAGAAAAGAGAGAGAGAGTTGGTTAAAAGATCAATATACATACAGACTTGAATTCAATTCTTGAGGTTTAGATACATAGTAGAGGTGAGCTTGTAGTAGTCAAAAGTCCTTTTAGAAATAGTCCATAGGTTATAGTCCAATGTCCATATTCAGGGTGTCTCCAGTCAATGACTGGGGATCTCAGTCCTTGTGGCTTAAGGTTTCCCCCTCTTGAAACCCAAAGCAGATCTGAGATGAAGAAGGATTGTGTCCCAGCCTTCTTATACATTTCCAGCAGCCTTTCGGCCTGAGAAAACAATAGGCTTAACTCCTTCTCCCAAACATCCTGGCAATTAGCACAGAGTAGTTTATCCATTAAACGGTTCAGATACAGGTTACCATAACCTTCAGAGAGACATATAGACAATAATACTATTTCACTCAAGTATCATTTTAAATGCTAACATTCCTTTTTTGATCTTTGAATTAAAACCATAGCAATAGACAAGACTTGTTTCCTTACACCACAAGACCTGAGCAAACATCTACCCTTCTACCTCTAACAACGCAGACTTGCATTTCAAAGCTCTATTCATTTACATATCCTCCTAACCAGTCCTTAAGGTTCACCCATGGGTCAGGTCAGTTGGTGAGGTGAGTTAATTAACTCTTTCTGGCCCTGTCATCTTTCAATGAGATATTATATTACACTCATAACGTCACACTCACCCCAAGGCTTTGCAGCATTTGCCAGCCAGCCTGGCTGTGACCCTCCTTTCTTAAGAGGGAACACACTGACAGGTGGTATCCTCAATGAAGAATCCAGTATGTACCTCAGTACCCCCAGTTATACCCCCAAATCCATTGTCTTTGCTCGAAAACAGAATCCCCCCTATTTTGTGTTTTTCCTGCAGTTTTGCTCTCTTGTGATTTTGCAAGCTGTTCATTAGCATCAGGCTCAGTAATGCAAACAGGCCTCCATTACCAGCTAGAAAGAGATAAGTGTCTCTTCCTTCCTACCTGACAGAATCATGTGTGTCACCTTCTGGTGATCTGCCTTAACTCTCATACCTTAAGAATATAATTTGCAGCACAGATACATAATGCCTTAAACAAATAATCTTACGTACCTTTTGCAGTGATTATAAAATGACCAGTGGGCTCTTGGTAGAGACCTCACCTGCCACACATCTGATGAATTATTATGGTGAATTATTTCCCCTAAGCCAAGGGATCCCTGTAAAACTCTATGCATCCCCTGTGCCCTCTGTTAATTGGCATCAACAAGTCCCTTGGTCACAGGGTCTGTGATCTTCAAATACCAGGCTCCCTTCCTTTCATGATGGCAGAGGTGGAGCAGGAAGTAGCAAAGAGTTACTCTGGACTATAGTTATTGCAAGATTTATGTTTTTCTCTGCACTTTGATTTTGTGTTAGTTTTGTTTATAGAACTAAATAGATTTAGCAGCAATGCACCACTCTTTCATCCCTCGCATGTTTCCTGTGGACGGCCACAGTCTTCCTGGAACAGCGCCTGCAGTGTCTCACAGCACATCTCCTATATCCTGAGGTAGCTGCCAGCCCAACAGACTTTCCTTTAAGAAACCTTCTTTTCATTCCTGACCAGTGAACTCCACTACTCATTTTGTTCATCTATCTTCAATGACAGAATGAGTTACTTCCGTGTCAAGAAAAGAGACTCACAGACCACTGAGTACTAGATCAGTGACTATGGCTGGCTCTGCATTACAGCTGAGGTATAACCTCTTTCTGCCCGGCTCACCTGCCATTTCCAAGTAATTGCTTTTGGACAGATGGTAGGCTAGTGGTGTGGTTGTGTGACTACTTATTTGGCTCTTCTCCCACTCTCTGACAAAAGAAATCTGCTTCTGGCCAAACACGGATAGCTTATTTTTCTCTGCCCTTCTTCCATTCCAGCATCACAACCCAGTTTATATAGGACTTGATTATCAGTTTAGCAGTATAAGTTCTTCAACTAGGGCCTACTTGCATCCATGTCTGTTGATCCAATGATGTTCACTGCCTATAACAAGCATTTAGGACAAATTTGTACAATTACTATTCTACAGGTAAAATGGAAACACATGGAATAATATTCTTTCACAGGGGAGAATTTGCAGGGTTTCTGTTTAGCATTGCTGCTTTATGGTTAGGTCACTGTGTACTCTGTCAGTGATCTTGGAGTACAATAGAGGTAGTCTCTGCTTGCATAGGGCTCATCACTTCAGCGAGGAAAGGCTTGTTACAAGAGCGGGCTGAAAACTATAAGCCTATTTACACACACACACTTCAAAGTTGTTTTTGTGTCTGTGTTTGAAACACTTATTTTAAACGTTGGTGGTTTTTTTCAGTATTTCTGTTTCTCTAACTTTAAGAGAATATGTGAAGCCTTAAAATTACAAATTCAATCTCATACTTTTTAAATGAATGTATTTTTAAAAAATGTCTTCTTCCTTGCCAAGATCTCAGTTCTAGGTTTGATGTCCCTTTTGTTAGAGTTGGTGGCACCACAAACACACACAAGGTATTAGCAGCAGAAGGAACAGGGCGTTGAACTAAACTCCTGGCAGCTCAGTGAGGAAATGATTTTCAATTATTATTTCCAAATGTATTTCTTTTACATAGGATAGGCTTAACCATTTCACTTGGTGGCTGGCAGATCTTTAATAGAGATGGGCCAGGCCCAAACTGGACCTTTGGATCCATATACCGGCACTTCGGAGCCATTTCTATAATGCTCAATACTCTCCTCTTCCCTACAGATGGATGGGAAGTTCTGATCCATATATAAAGCCCCAATTCATGTCAGGCCCTGCATCCAATCGTCATACAAAAAATGATACAAAGGATCCTAGCAGGGCTGTAACCAGCCATGCCCACATGGGGATCCACTATTAAGATCTGGTGTGTCCTTTGCCAGCATATTTTTAAACACCATTCCCTGTATTTTAGAAGTCTTTAAGACATTTCAGTGTAAAATGTTTATGCCAAAACAAATCAGTCCTCTTCTGGTCCAGTCCTGAACTGGAATTTTGACGAAGGGAGATGAGAACCTGCAGGTGGTAGCTTAGGTTCTGGTGCAATAGCAATAAATGTGCCCTATTCCAGATCTGCAAGTGTCATGCATCTCACGATACTCACACATGCCGCACTTGTATCCCACAGATCAGGCTAAACCCATGTAGTTAGCTGGGCTCCAGGCAAGCAGGAGGATTCAGTCTGCCAGTTAGCTAGGCTGCTCCCACCAGACACTGACACACATACTGAGCAGGCACCTGGGTAGCCTCTCTACCTCCCTACTTCCTGCTCCTCCCAGCCACATGGGACCCAGCAGAGACCCACCATAACAAGTGGCTGCTGCTGCAGGGTCAGTGCCCCAGCAGGGGAGGTGAAGGACTAGTGGGAGGACAGGGAAGTAGGGAACAAGCAGCTGTGGGGAGAGGAGTGGGAGAAGCAGGAGCTGTAGAAAAAGGATCTGTTGAGCAACTGCTGGGGGAGGAGGGGTAAAATAAGAGATTGTGGGGAAAAGGTGAGAGGCTACTCAGGGGAAAGATGGGGACAGGAGTTACCTGAGGGAGCAAGAGCAGCTGTGGGGAGCTGGCACTAGTTAGGAAGACCATTTGTCGGGTTCTGAACCAGATAATCCACTTTTTGGTGGTTTGTCCCCCAGCTGGTACTGAGACAAATCCAGCCGTGGTTCTGGCTGGTGTCGGATGGGGGATGCAGTTTTTAAGAGCGCCTCGCCTTGTCCCTGCTGGCATGACCTTGCAGACACTCTGTGTGTGAGAGGTCACGCTGTTGGGACACTTTTAAAAATGGTGCTGTCCTGTGCTGCGTGATCTCACAGGCAAGGTCATGCCAGCAGGGACAGATTCATGCCATTGAGGGTGGCCCACGTCATTCCTGGAAGTACCAGAATGTCAGGTATCCCAGGAATGTGTGAGTCCAACCTAGCACTAATGGGGGAACAGAACAGGGGTAACAGGTGTTAATAATACTTAAGTATTATATAGTACTTATGAGCTAATAGAGGCTAAAGCCTCTCTGTAGGTTCCCTTCAGGTCCCCTGGTAACTCCTCCAACACTTCCCCTGGCGTCCCGCAAGCTCATGCCCTAAGTCCCATCTCCCCATACTTGCTCTCACTGCTTGGGAGAAGCCCTGTCAGTGAAAAGTAGTCTTCATCCAATGCCTTTCTTCACTGCTAAATCCACACAGCATTTTCAAAACCTATGCTTATGGCAGTGCTCAAAATACATGTAAAGATGCAAATCAATTAATTTTCCTCATTATCATGCATGGAGCTGCACAAAATTTGGCAGCTATGGCAGTATTCAGCTCCCCCCCCCCCGATGTATCCTTGCACCTCTCCCATCAAGTGCCCATAGGAAATCTACAGAGAAAAATATTCAAAATGCCAAGATCAGCACATAGGGAACACTGGGCTCCCTGTCCACCTCCCCTCTGTCCCCATCCCCAGCATCCAGGGAAGACGACTCTGTAGGTGTCTAATTGGGGCTTCACTGCAGTGTTAACTGGAGTTATCTGCTCTTGAGTAAGTGTAGCTCATGTGAGAGTGGTCACACTGCAAAACAGCACTCAAACTGCATGGACAGCGTAACAGCAGCAGAGTCGCTGAGTCCTCACTGCATTGCAAGCTGGGTGCAGTATAAGCTTTAACCCACATACCTGGAGAAGTGTCTATACCGTAGCTGGAACATGCCTCCCAGACTGGGTAGAGACATGCTAGATCCCTTTGAGCTAGTGCACTAAAATTAGCAGTATGGACCCAAGGTTTCTGGTGGGCTTGTACTCAGGTGGCTAACCTGTGCCACAGCCCTTGCCACAACTCCACACTGCTATTGTTAGCATGTTAGCTTGAGCAGAGCTAGCATCTGTCTGCCTGCCTACCATTACTGACCATTCCCTCTGTCTGGGTCTCTTTCTCCTCCCCCACGTCATTCTGTGACCTTTCTATCCTCCTCCCTTTCATGGCACCTCCATCCTGGAGTCTTCCTTCCCTCCTTAGACATCCCTGTCTTCATCTTCTCTAGTTATGCCCTTAGCTTTTTTCCCCATTTATCCGGCCCATTTCCTCATCCCCTGGCTTCTTTTCTCTCTCTTCCTTACCCATATCTGCTGTCTCTTCCTGTCTTAAACCCCTGAGTCATCCTCCCCTCAGCCATGTATCTGGATTATGATTATTTGCATTATTGTAGTGACTAAGGAGTCCCAGTCATGTACCAGGGCCCCATTATGCTAGGTGTTGTGCTAACACAGAATCAAAAGATTGCCCCTGCCCACAAGAGCTTACAAACTCTCTCCCTCCCCCCTGCCAGTGGGAATCTCCCCTTCTGTGGCTCTGTTCCCACTTCTTGGGGTAGTTCTCTTTTTCTGCCCCCCTTCTCACAGTTTTTCCTCTTGAAAAACAATACTCTAACAGCAGTCCCAGAGCACACCAACTCCCCCAAGAGCCTCCAGCTTGTATATGCCCCACAGTGCATTCAGAAACTCAGCTATTCAGTTCGGCCAAACCACTCAGCTCCCTTAACTACTCAGAATCAACCACTCCCTCAGGCCACGTCCACACTACAGAGTAAGATCGAAATTAATAAAATTGATTTTATAAAACAGATTTTATAAAATCGATTTTACATGTCCACACTAGGGCACATTACTTCGGTGGTGTGCGTCCATGGTCCCAGGCTACCATCGATTTCCGGAGCGGTGCACTCTGGGTAGCTCAGTAAAAGAATGGGACCAATAACTTCGATTTCCGTCCACACTAACCCTAAATCGATTTAGTAATATCGATTTTAGGGTTACTCCTTTCGTTTAGCTGGAGTACAGAAATTGATTTTAAGACCCCTTAAAATCGATTTTAAGTGCCTTGTAGTGTGGACGGGTACAGCGTTAAATCGATTTAACGCTGTTTAAATCGATTTAATGCTGTAGTGTGGACCTGGCCTCAGACATTTAAGCCCTCTGCTCTTCCTGTCAGTTAGCTCCACCATTCAGCTCTCCAGACCCTTTCCAGCTCCCGCAGCCTTTCAGCACCTCCCCCACAACATTGCCATCCTTAGACATTCAAAAAGCAGGAGGCAGGTTCCCCAAATCACAGGATTTTAAAAGATAAATGTGGGGACTATTTGCACCTTGTCTCAAGTTTTGACTCTTTAAGCCTTTTTAAAGCTTTTCTCTGCATCATAAGGGCTAGAAACTTACTTTTTTAAAAATTAAAGTTGTTCTCTTGTATTCACATGACTCTAGGAGCTGGGACTTTAAGAAAAACACCAAATATTATACCAGTTGGCAGTGCTGTGACCCTCACCCCCAAAAGCTCCCATCTCTTATATAAGCATCCCTCATACAATGAGATGGGCTGATGAGGCAGTCGACAAGGACACGGAGTGGCAGCTGCTGTGGGTGACAGTATGTAGAAGGCAATGACGCAGCTTCCTCTGTTGACCTGAGATAGGTAGCACAATCTTTCAGGGATGAGCATCTGTAACAGTGTGGTCAAATAACCTCCAGGTTTTCCCTCCAAATAGGAAATGGGTGACTGCCACTGCTATGTCCCACATGCATTCCCCTCCCTCCTTGTGTTGGAAAGCCCAGTCAGGGAATATCACAAATTCCCAACCCAAATTATGGGGAAAAATTAATAATTTGCAACAGACTTGTGATGCAATTACTTGTGATTTGTCTATCACCCAGGGCTTGCTTTGTAAGAGCAAGCTGATGCTTAGGAGCAAAATGCAATAAGACAATGGCAAAACTCAAGCGTGTGCTACAGAGAAACAATGGAAAATGGTTCTGCACACAGGATTTACAATGCCTCTTTAATTGTTAGCTTAAAGTTACTGAAACATCATGACCAGAGCCTCCCTTAGTGTTTCTTTCAGGTACAACAGTGATAATAAATACAGTAGCTGCTTACTCCAGGAAGAACAAAAGGGCACAAATGTTTGTTATGCTCAGCAATTTAAAAGATCCACCACCTCTTTTTGGTGTGGTGACATTTCCATTATTTGTATTGGAGTAGTGCCTAAAGCTCCCATATTCCCAAGCACCAGCCCCTTCCTAGAAAAATGCAGCAGCTTCGTGCCACATATTGTGTCCTGGGATTGCAGGAGGGATGCAGGGAGGGAGAAGGGGGAAGTGGAATCTGAACTAGGGGAATGCTTAGCTGCAATTTTATCTCAGCTTTGTCACGATTGGAAGACTATGTAGAAGCAGAGACTATGCATCATTGCAGAGCTTTCCTTCCTTATTCCATTCAAGGCATCAGTCCGTGTTGCCTTGCTGTAGAATATTTTGATTGAAATTATGTTTTTGGTTGATGGAGTGGCAAATAGGGGTTTGAGTGTGATTCCCTATTTAAGGAAGATTTCATTAGCAATGGGCTGAGCAAATTCCCACTCACAAAAACAGCTGTGAACCCTGCTGAGGGTGTCTGTTGGGTAGTTAATATTTATTGGGAAGTATTTTTATTTTGTTTTGAATGTGTTTTGCTTACAAAATAAACTCCTATGCTATTTAACACTGTGTTAAAGATACTGTGCCTTCTGTTTGTTTACATATAATGTTCAATATGGGCTGTGTTCATTCATACCGATTTACTTCCTTGAAGAAGTGGGGAGGACTGAAGGGCTTTTTTGATTATCTTTTAATTTTCAAGTTATACTACCAGCCTAGATACGAGATCATTCCACAAAGTTCTTCATACAGCCTGTGATCCTGAATCTCCTCCTTCTTACACCAGTGTAAATAAGGAGAAACTCCACTGAAGCTACACCATTATTATTAAAATTGGTGAGTATGGGAAGAGAATCAGGCCTCTGTGTACAGTGATGACTTCTGTATCAATACCACAAAAGCAAAGGTTACTTTCCCTACAGCAGGGGTCTCAAAGTCCTGGCCTGTGGGCCATCTGCGGCCCAAGAATCTCCTCACTGTGGCCTGTGGAAACTTCTAAAAGTTATTTCATCCAGCCCTTGTGTCTGCCAGCCGAGAAGGGGAGGGGACCGGAGGGGAGCGGGCAGCAGAGATTTGTATGCCTCTTCCCCTGGAAAAGAGACCCATGCAGCCACGCTGCTGACTCTGTCTGCTACAGGCACCACCCCCCACAGCTCCTGTTGGCTGGGGGAGAGGGACAAAGATACCATCACTAGTTGCTAGGCAGAATCAACCAGGGCGGCATGAGGCCAAGGGAGCAAGGTGACATTATTGGCCCACTGGGAGGATTTGAGGACTGGCACTGGCCCTAAGGTAAATTGGGTTTGAAACCCCTGCCCTATGGTAATTGTGGTTCTTCAAGATGTGTTCTCCACGCAGATTCCACTCTTGGGCAGTGTGGATTTGATTTAAATCACTAGTCAGGAAGACTCAATTGAATCATGGATTCCTACATAAAAGTGCATTTGTTTTGGTTGTTATAACCTTACTACATATTCTTCACAGCTCAGAGATGGATGTAGGTTTCATTTTTAGAAGGTACACACTATACATTTTTAAAGTGATTTATTTTGAAAGCTTTTCAGATGAGTTTTGCAACTATATCAGAAAATGAATGGTTGTTTGGTTATTTTATTTACCAATGGTAGTTGAAGCAGATATTTATGAAGTAATTGGGAGGTGAACTATCTCCAATTCAACAGGCTAATCATTAATATTTGGAGGATTTTCTTGCCATGCTGTATTAGGAGGAGAACATCACCAGACAGACATTTAAATTGTTTTATTTAACTAAAACAGCAACGTTATGTATTCTGGATTTTTCTTCAACAGCAAACATAATATTTTAACAAAACAAGGATATGAATTTTTGAATTTAGTTAAACATTCAAGTTTTTTTTAAAATCAGGTTTGTTTTTGTTAAAAATTTTTTAGCTAAAGTAGTTAAATGAAATATTTAAAGAAAAATTAAATCAACTATGTCATCCAGGTCAACACGAGAAACTTAAAATATTGGCTTCTGCAGCTAACTCAGTCGTCTTCACCTTCATTTTCCTGTTTGTTCATAATCTGGAAAAGACAAACAAGCTTTCCTGCTTTTTCAGGACCCAAACGATTTCTCAATTTGAAATGAATTAGTCCAAAGGAAGGAAATATTCTTTCTATACTGGCAGAAGAATCTACTGCTGTTAAGTGATTTTATCACTTCAACAGTCTCTGAATCCAAGCGCTTAAGTGACTTCCACCAGTTCACTGGTGTGACTTTCTTTAAAACATCATCAGCAAACATATATTTCTTATTCCCAACGTGGGTCTTTTTTACGGCCTACCACCATTATAGGTTTTCCCTTCTAGTGAGAGAATGGTATGATAGATCTCAAATCAATGAAGGCTACAATCAGAAAGACCTCAAGACTTCTGGAACATGCTGCGCAGTTTCACTTTTGTTTCTACTTCCTGTCCCTCCCTTCTCACATTTATCTCCAGACTTCTTCTCCTTGTCCAGATCTATTCCACCCTCAACAATCTTCTAGTAATTGAAATTTTTGAAAGTTTGCACTTTTAGAGAGGTGTAAGGGATTGACTCTGTACACAAATTTGCAGAGGGACAATAGGGTTGAGGTGTCTCTCTCTATAGGACTGGCTCTAGGCACCAGCTCAGCAAGCAGGTGCTTGGGGCAGCATGTTGGGCTCTTCGGCGGCGGGTCCCTCAGTCCCTCTCGGACGAAGGACCTGCCGCTGAATTGCCACCAAAGAAAGAAGTGGCTTTTATTTTTTTTTTCCCGCCGCTTGGGGTGGCAAAAACCCTAGAGCCGGCCCTGTATATATATTTATTTAAAAACATTTTTGCTGTTAATAGGCATGTTATCTCTGGAGACACAAATCCACAGTTTGAGAACTGCAAAACTAAGCATCTCTGATGGTATCTTCTAGACTGAGCACTGAGTCTAGAAGGGTAGATAGAAAGATTAACCTAAATTATCTATACAGAAGCCCCTGGAACCCCATCAGATTGGGTTTCTAATCCACGAACTATTAGAACTCATTTACAAAACTTTTCTTAAACATTACATGACTATATCGTCTCATACTATAGAATTAGAATTTATAATCCCTATTCCATGATGAGATATCTGAGCTATAATGTGTCTTAATTAAAACAAGTAGTTGTCTAATTGCTTGAAGGTGGGTAGCAGGAGTCCTTATTAAATAATGACTGCAGAACAGCCCTACCAAAACTGACATCCAATAAGGAAGCCTCTAGTAAGGAACAGTGTTTTGTAAGTGTGTGGACTGAACTGCACAGAGCTGCTCTACACATTTTGAATAGAGAGACATTCCTCGAAGAGGCAGCAGAGACTGCCTTAGCTCTAGTGGAATGAGCTCTAACACGGCTAGGTAGATCTTACCTGGCTAACTCACACCACATTCTTATTCAGCTGGAAAAGACTCTTAGGTAACCGCCATGAGAATATAAATTACCTCGTTAACTCTACTAGCAAAGGCCACAAATAATCTGGGTGTGTTCCAGAATGATTTGGTTTGAAGAAAAAAACAGCACCCTTACCACAGCAAGCGTATGAAGTCTAGATTTCCCCAGGGTTTAGTGAGACTTGGGAAGAGAACCAAGAAGGTGAATGGATTGATTTATATGGCAACCTTGGGCAGAAACTTGACATGAGGTCTAAGAGTGACCCTGTCCTTATGATACCATGTATATGGTGGACCTGTCATGAGCTAAATATCTCCTATCTTTCAAGCTGTGGTAACTACATACCAGAAAGACAGATTTCACTGAAAGGTAGTATAGAGTACAGGTTTCTACAGGCTCAAGCAGGGTACCCAGCAACCTCCTTAGCACTATATTGAGGTCCCAAGAGGGTGGGGCTCCCCAATTGAGGGAAATAGATGCATGAGGCTCTTCAGGGATCATGCCACTGTAGGATGGGAGAATATAGTACAGCCCTGGCTTGAGAGGTGATGTGCACACACTGCTGCTGGATGGATCTTGTGGAACTGAAGTAAAGTCAAAATTATTTCAGAGCTATAAAATTGTTCAATATCCAAGGCAAAGGACAATTGCCTAGTGTGCAGAGTAAACTGACACTGCAGGGGCTCAATCTTGCTGCCAATGGTGGTAAGAAGAAACTGAGGAATGACTGGGCCCACTTCACTCTTTATGCTTTGTGAGGGTGCGCAGAGGCATAGGCATGGCTTCCATGGACTAAAAGAATCTGATTTCACATATCAGGAGTGCAGTCCATGTAGACAATCACTTGAAGAAGAACAGTGACTTAGAAGGAAACAGGAAGTAACAAATAGAAGTGAAACACTTTCTGCAGTACCTGTGCTTTTCTTTGAGCTCTCCCATCCAAATATGGAGCAGACTGAGCCAGGTTTGGTTTACAAGATTTGTCGTAATTACTGGGCAAATAAGAGTGCACAATTGTTGTTATTGGCTCCATCCTGGTCACGTCTCGCTCAGCTGTGCCTCTTACCCCACACCTCCTGATTTCTTAAAAGTATGTTCAAATGTATATCACTAATTACTTTCAAAATTACACCTTTCGCTACTACATCAAATATGATAATGAAGGAAAAAGAAACATTTACTTTACGCTGATGGTCCCTCTAATGTGCCTAGGAGGATAACATTTACAGATTCAGGGCCCAGCTCTGCTCTTACATATACTGGTGTAGTAAATTAATTTGTTCCTAATGTATATTGATGTAAACTAAGAGCAGACTCAGGTTCTCAGGAAATATTTCATTGAGTCACATACTGAATGTGTTACCATTCATTCTGTTTTCAGATCCTTGCTTGTGAGACAGCTTTAATTTACAGCTTTAAATCTGAAAAATTGTTTGCAGAGTCCGGGAATGCTGCCCTGTTTTATTCACTTTGAAATTAAAGCAAATCAGCAACTTAAATACGACCATTTAAACTAAACTAACATAATAGTTTGGCAATCTCGACATAAAATGAGAAAAGGTTTTGGCTAGTACAAAAACAGTGACATCTTGTGGAGATATACAGAAATGATTTTTCATAAGGGCACAGCATACTATTTTGATGACTAATGCTTATGTACTTAAAAGAAACACTGCTACAAAGTTTAATACATATCTCAATAATATTTGGTAGAAATTAGGCTTTATTGCTTTTATAATGAAGAATGAACATTTTAAAAAATAAAAAGCAAATAATAGCTATTATGAAAAAAAAAAAAACATCAAAAAACAAACCAAATGGAGTGAAGGGCAGTCCAAATAGTTCTGCAACAGTCTCATTTCCTGGAAGTGGTTAGGTTATTTGCCATCTCAAAAGTTTCACTCATACAATATAATAATTATATACTTAAGGGGCACATTATCAGACACTAGAGGATTTATGTAGAAAAGACATATAGTCAAACAAAACATCTATGATAAAATGAGATCCATATAAAGTATTTTAAAAATAATGTACAAATAAATCTCATTAACAAAGCAGCATGGATTAGCTATGATTTTTCCTTCAGTGGTGAAAGACTATGCCAAATAATCTGTTACACATTTCTTGAAAAAGCAAATTTATACACAACGGGAAATAAAAATAACATACGCAGTATCCCAATACAGTACATAAAATTTAGACCCCTCGGATTGTATCATCTTAGAGAATATCACTTTCTGGGGCAGACCCTCAGCTGATGTAAAGTGCCACAGCTCTGCTGAAGTTGATGGGACTATTTTAATTTACAGCAGCTGAGGATCTGCACCTTTTTTTTTTTTTTTACACAAGTTTTGTATCCAACAATACGGATGATAAAACACATAAAAGATGCCTGCTGGAAGATGATGGATTTTCCTACTGTGACATTAAATTGTTAATCTTCTTTCTTTTTACCTGAGTAACTTAAGTAAACAGATTACAAGGCAATTTAAACATATTAGCTAATACAATGTTTACTGGACTTTTGATATATAGAAATGTACCTTGACACAATATATTTGCAATTTTACATATACAAACTGGATAGTAACTTTCAAAACATATTTACTGAACAGAAATGTCTGATGTTCTGTACAAATCAGTAGGTGCAATGGTATTATGTACAGGATTTTTTTTTACAGATTTTGTGCAACTTGGCTTCCATGTGCATTTAAAGAACAGCTGTCAATGTAACAGAATACACGTATCTGTTAATATTTACTGGTGCTAGGAACGGAGAGTACAGAAAAGAGGACAACAGCTCCTAAAGTAATACTGTTCTATGCAGACATCTGTACATCATTCAAATAGTGCATATTATCAATGTTTGAGGATGTGTAATATATAGCAGCAAATACGGACAATGGCATTTATATTAACTAGGTTTTTTATACTGTATGTAAGTGGGAATGAATATTCCTATAGAGAAGCAACAAGGAAATAATTTGAATCTTTTAGGAAATTATTTACTATTAAATAAGCTTTCAGTTCAACTTGCAGGAGAACAGTGCAGTAGGAAAAATATCCTTTTCAACAGCCATCAAATCATTCAGAAGCACTGTCAACTCAAATGTAAATTCAGTTTATTTTCTGCTTGTAGCAATTGAAAAAAAAAAAGTAAAAAAATCAATGTGAAGAAAATGAAGTTTATTTTACTCTTGATGATATTATCAGTAAAGTGTAGTTCTCTATGTTACCCTCCTCCTTTTTGTGCTGTTTACTCCATTTCTTTTAGTTTTTCTTTCTTTAGCCCAACCCAAATACATTGTCACTTGAAGCACAGTTCGTGACCTTAAGTTATTCTCAGAGTGGCATGGGTGAACAAACTGTCGGAATACAGTCACTTTTACGAGGTAAGCTTGGAGTAACTCGGAGGAGAAAATTTACGCTTCAAGTACTTGAGAATGTAAAGTGGAAGACAGCTTACAACAGTGATAGCTGACACTTTCCACAGGAAGGTCACAGTCGTGATAAAGGCAACATCTGTAGAAATAAAAAAGAGAAAATAAGTTATAAGAGGTGGCAGTGTAGATGCTTGGACTTTCCTGGTGAAAAGACATTAAACAGCTATAAAATTGTCTTCATATGCTATTGTCCAAGATTGTGCTATAATTAACACTGACTAAATCAGGAATACAATTGTAAGTTCTAAGTGTTCCCCTTTATCATTATTATTTGTTAATGCTATCTAATCAATTTGGGCCATATATAGGGGTTTTAGGGCCCCTTTATGCCGAGTAAAGTGTCTGGAGTGAGGGTGAAGCTTTCACCCAAGAATCAGAATATTTACAATGTACAAAGTGGTAGACTCTTGCACGTCTTGCTTCTCTGGTACAGAAGAGTTTTGCTATTGATCCCAACTTGACATTTCCATCAATTTTGCTTGGGTTTAGAACAAATTCTCACAAGAAAAAAAAAATCAAACTCACTAATCCATTTAAGAGTTAGGATAATTTTTTCATTTTCATGTGGTTTCTCTTGTTCTTACAATGACTTCCCCAAGATATAATCCAAATTCACATTAAGAAATTTTAATATTAACACATATTTTGCACCCCTCCTTCCATTTTTCGATTCATGGTCTGTGAACTAGACAGTTAGACCCAACATTCCTTATACTACAGACGTGAAAATTAGCCAAAAATTAGAAAGAATATTCACAGGAGAAAACATAGCATTTAATGACATCACCATTTGTATGAATAGCAGCAAGTTGAGGAATATTTTCTGTGTGTCATCAACAGAGATGTTGGTTGTAGAAATGAAAAACAAGTCAGGAGAATTAAATTACTTTGGTCCTTACCCTTGTGCCTCAATTATTGGAAGAGAGAGGGTTTACATTATTCCTATTAATTCAGCAATGCTAGACATCTCACTTCTAGTCTTTTGTGACATTTTGAAACTGTTAGAGAAATCCTAGTCATATTTGTAAAATTCAGATTACATTCTAATCATATGCAAAGGCCACAAAGCCAGGTATCTTGGAAAACACATTATTAGCGTACATATAATTTATAATGGGCTTTTAAAAGAAGCCATACTTTATTCACCCATGAAGACTAGAAACAGCAACGTCTTTTTTAAGTGAGTTTGGCTTTGTTTCTCTATTGCATTTTTTCATCTTTGAGTAAATTGTAACTCTACCTACCTAAGAAAGCTCCAAAAGACACTCTGCCTATACCTGTTACAAAGAAAGGAAATAAGAAAGGCACAGATTTATAGAACAACACAGAAATTAGAAAAGATTAGCTATACAAAATTTAATAGGTAAGAGAAATCAGAAAGATATTAGTGGTGTTAATCAGAATAATTTCACGCTATGCAATACAGTTGAAACAATATGGCATTTTGAAAAGCTTAGCATATTTTAAAATTAAGCATGTTTTAAAAATACAAGTAGCCAGACAGTTCCCTCCAAGTTATATCACTCAAAGAGACTCAGAAGTATAAGTTATTACATCAACAGTCAAATGAAGCTTACAAGTTTAAAATTGAGTTCAAATTCACTTTAGAAAGATGCAGCATGAGAAATATTAATGCTCTGGTATGTCTACTTATTATTAGTTAAACTATGTCCCTTGCAAAATATACAGGATTTAGTTTCAAGTCTGCGTAAATACACTACAAGTCTGTATACATAATGAGCCCAATTCTACACTCATCATCAGCGAGTAACTTGCCTAAATTAGAACAGCTGGATAGGGTCAAATATTTTTAGTTTTTATCTTTCCAATATTCGTATTTCACCAAATTTGTGATTTTTATTACTTTTAGGAATTAAACATGCTAATTCAAAAGAAATATTAAAAAACCCTTTATTAATTTAGTTAAAAGTTATTAATAAAAAATAGAGGGAGACATGGCTTATCTGATCGTGTTATCCAAAAACTTCATTTTCTGAGAGTACAGGTCAGGAGGGAAAGATACATGGGTCTCCAGTCAAAAGAGGTGATGGCTGAGGAGACAGAAGCCTAAAGCAGGTGCCCTCAAGGGAGGTAATACAGGTGCAGTTGCCCTGAACTGTACAGAAATAAATGCTCTCTTAGTGTTGAATAAAGTTATGGCCATTTGACCAAAAGTTCCAGATATGTGTCTGTTCTCACTGGCCCCTTGCCATGTGCAGTCCTGTGAAGCTTCAGTAACCAACCTACCTACCTCCCATTTAAAGCCTCTGTCCACAAAGAGAAAGCCCAGCAAGGGAAGATACAGAAGGATGCAGAGTAGAAATGTCAAACTCAATAGGTTCATGGTGGCATAATTAAAATGCACCTCTCCTGACATCTAGGAAGTAACAGGAGTATCCAAAAGCAGGAGGTAGAGCTTTTTCAAAGGATATTGTTAGCAAGTATCATTGCTACAATATTTGCACAATATCTAGAGCATAATGTGTGGGAATTTGAGAGACAGAAAGAACATAGTTTTATAAGACCCAGAATGAACTAGTTAATACTTAAAGTAAGATTTTACTTTGAAAAGTAAGTGTAAAAAATGGCAGCGCCTTACTAAATAGATCTATTTCCTGTGCATATTCAGATATCGGCTGACTTACATGACGAAAGTAAGCTTTTAGTGACATTGTCTCTGAAGTGCTAACAAGAGTAAATGTAGTTAAGAGAGAAGGAGGTGGATTCTATTCCAAATTCCTGTCCATTACACCTGTGAAATCACACTGAAGGCTAACCGAATTATTCAGGTGTCATTGAGGGAATAATTTGACCTGAACAATCTTTTTTGTTTTAAACCATAGTAAGAAGGAAAAGACTGACTCTAGGATCCTAGGTGGGGTTTTCAGGATTTGCAATTCAATTTTGCCCACCCTCTAGCCCCCTTTGTCCTGTAAACTGAGCACATCTGACAGACAGTTGTGTTTTAGAAAACAGTACTTCAAAAATGAGTGTGCATTTTCACAAAGTATGCCTTATATAGCAGGAGGAATCTACTGAGCATTTTCCTAGATTGCTCCTTGAATTCCTGTCCCCAGCAGATTTTTTTTGCATCCCCACAGAAAAATAACATTCTGACAAGGAACCAAAGGAAGCTGCAAGAATGGTCACGTGCCTAGCAGTGCAGGCATGTCATTTTGGGTGCCTGAAGCAGCTGGTGGAGAGGTAAATCACTGCAGAGGAGAAGCGGCAGGGGCTGAGGATGCCACAGCTGGTGGCTCCTACCCTGCGCTAGGTTCACCTACTAGCCTCAGCTGGGCTGGGGAGTAAGGTACTTGCTCTTCTCCTGCAAGGAGTAGCTGGGTCCAGGGAAGATCCACCCTCAGAAATCTTCTCTGGGTGCAGGAAGCTCTGCATTCCACATGCTTCCCACCCCCAATACTCCACAGCTGCAGAGGAAGGGGTCACTGTATGGGGAGCTGTTCCTCATATGCCCAACCCCCATGCATCTGGACCAGCCAATACCCAGACCATCCCCATTGAGCTTTACTCCCCTGCACTGAGAACCCCCCAAAAACCCCACACCCAAAATCCCACCTGCTGAGCTTCACCTCCTGCATCCGGAGCTTCCCTGTATCCAGGCTCTCCCCTGCATCTGGAGCCCCCTGCATTCAGACCCCTGGCAAGGCCCTCCCCTCTGCACCCAGAACCCCCATTGAGCTTCTATGCATCCAGATCTCCCTGGAGCCCTCACCAAGACGCCCACACCCAGACTGCCTCATATAGAACCCCATACCTGGATCCCTCACACCAAGCCCCTCCACACTTGGATTCTGCCAGGATGAGCCTGCTTACCCCTTACCTGGATCGGGGGCCAGGGCTGGGTGTGTGCACGAGACTCTGTCCCTCTTTCTTGCTATCTTGGTGTGCCTGGCATGGAGGGGCAGGGCCCCAGGGTGTTTCTAGGGCAGGCCCGGCCCTGGCGCTGTGTCAGGGTCAGGTGCAGCCTCACTGCTGAGTCTGTCTGGTGTGGGGAGGCGGGCTGCTGCATGATCTCCCATCTCTGTGCAGCCAGTGGCCTATGCTCTCCAATGCCATGCTGGAGCCTCCACATTTATTTATTGACAAGTAAATTAATGCAGAATTTTAAAATATTGTGTGCAAAAAAATTTTTTTGGCACAAAATTCCCTCAGGAGTACTAGATGGACAAAGGACTGTGAGAGAAGGGTATGGCATATTGTAATTTAATTTAAGAAAAATAAATCTTAGCCTGAGTTTCCTTTGAAATTGGCAACTAAGGATTTTCCTATAAAGTCTCCTGTTTCACACTGTAATTCCTTCTAATTTAGTGATACACAAACCCTTTTATGCTCTTCGATCAGATCTAATGAGACTCATTTGGACTGCCGTCTTCCAGGAACCAACCGAATAAAGCCTTCAGCTCTATGCAAAGTTCTAGAACCTGACAACCTGCCACATTCATGGTCAAAATGTCTCCTTATTACACTAGTCTGACCTTCATATCTGGTTTAGGTCTCAAATGATGTAATTTATACTGTTTTAGTCATTAGTGGGTATTTGATTGCAAAGGTTTTAGGGCCTAAAATATTAGGTGTTGCTGTAATCCAGGCAACAGCAATACCCATTACAACCTACTGAAATTAAGAGAAGTCCATTGTAGGTTGTATCTAAATTGCACAGGGAGAAGATGCATGGAGAACACTGAATACTCCCAGCATTCACTGTGCCAGGCTTTGGCCAGTAGTAATATTTTTCTGGACATTTCCCTAGTCGAATATTTTTATTCAATATATGAAAAATGATTATTTAAACTGGGAATGTCTGTTTTGGACTGTTTTTGCCACCTTATCAAATAGACTTGAATATTACTTACATAACATTAAAATGTATTTTATCTACTATTTAGAGACTTGAAATCAACAAATTAATAACATTTCATTTATATTTCTGGAAATCTTTTTATATTATGGGAGTAAAACATTCATAGGTCATCAAGGTTTATCTCACTAAAACATTCCCCTGCCCTACAGAGGCCTGAGACATTGATGTACCTCGGTCCCTCCTGTTATCTGCCTGTGGCGCACAATAGTTTTCTGAGAACTGTATTACTTTGGCCTAATTCTGGAGCTTGGGGTGGGGGTGGCTGGGTGGTGTGGGGGCCTGTGACATACATGAGGTCAGACTAGATGATCTGATGGTCCCTTCTGGCTTTAAACTCTATGACTTTTAAGACTTGGCCTACACTACAGAGTTAGGTGAAAGCATGTTAGCTTACGTCAACCTAACTATAAGTGTCTACATTAAAATTTAGCTCCTTCTGATGTAACTCGTCCACTACACCAACTTAATAATTCTACCTCCACCAAAGGCATAGAGTCAATGTTGATGTAGTTAGGTTGACACAGTGTCAGGGCAGACACTGCATTGCTTACATTGCTGTTGTAAGTTTTCAGACTGTTGCTGGCTTTCAGAAGCCATCCCACAATGCTCCACACTGACAGTTCAATCGTACGCCGCCAATACAAGGAGCAATTGACATACACAAGCAATGCAATTACTATGGCAGCTATATGCCGACATAGTTAGGTAGACTTAATTTTGTAGTGTAGCTATGCCATAAGGCCAGGTCTGCACTACAAACGTACATCGGTATAACTATGTCACTCTGAGGAGTGAAAAATCCGCACCCCCCCACTATATAGTTATATTGGCCTAATCCCCAGTATAAACAGTGCTATGTCGATGGGAGAGCTTCTCCCATCATCCTAGCAACGGCCGATAAACTATGTCAATGGGAGAAGCTCTCCCGTTGGCAAAGTAGCATCTTCACTAAAGTGCTACAGTGGTGCAGCTGTGCTGCTGCAGCTTTTTAAGTGTAGACCTGCACTAAAGGTATGTCCATACTGCCTTAAAAAACCCATGGGATCAAGTCTTAGAGCTCAGATCAGCTGGCTCAGGCTGCAGGGCTATATAATTGCAGTGTAGACATTTGGGTCTGGGTCTGGGCTCTAGCCCCAACCCAAACCTTTACTCTGTGATTTTATAGCTCTGCAGCCTAAGCCCCATGAGCCCGAGTCAGCTGACCAGTCCAGCCCTGGGTCTTTTATTGCAGCGTAGAACTACCCTAAGAGTTTTGAAAGCTGGTTCTTTAGAATGTTTTTCCATTAAATTACACCCAATTTCAGTACTGTATGGCTAATAACTACTCAAAGGTGATTCAAGATGAAAAGCAGTTTGAATTTTTGTCACTAAAATGAAGCACATTGCAAAAAAAGCTTGTGTCTTGAATACAATTTTTGCACACAAACTATATAAAAATCTGTTACAAATCCTAAAGAGAAACAAATGATAGAGCATTTTAGAATTCGTCATGAAAAGTGTCTTTACATACACGTTAAAGTCATATTCTATTGGATGAAGCTGTTTCACAAAGTATAATATTACTCATATCTGCATGAGTAACATGCAACTACCATGAGAAAAAGATTACAAAGAATTGTATGTTAGAAAGTGTACTTTTGCAGGCAAAGATTTTCTACAGCTACTCACCAAAATATTCGTTTAGAAATGCAAGAGAGGCCACATAGCAGCCAAGACTGAAGAATTCAGCCACCACCATTAACCAGTGCCACGTTCGTATGGTCAGTGCAACCATCAAGAGTTCAGTCAAGATTAGGGCAGTAAAAGAAATTGCAACAACATGTACAAACTCAGATTCAAAAAGGAGAAGGGCTCCATACATCAGAATGCCACCTAGAAAAGGAACACAACATGTTACACAGTCAACCTGTAACTATATTTTGGGTCACTCACCTTTACAAATGCATGTTGAAAACGTATTAGTTATCATGAAAACCTTCCCCGTAATTTCTTATACAAGAACACCACTAACTCTTATTTTACATTGTGTGTGTAAAACAAAAAATAAAAATAAGATGGTCAAAAATTACAATATGACGGTTAGAACATTAAACACATTTCAGTGTAATGTATCTGATCAACCATTAAATTACTTTTTCAACAATCTCTCCTTTATTTGTAGCAGTAGACAAAATGATTCATTACATAATTCAGATTTCTTAAACAGCACTTCTGTCATTCAATGAAAGAAAACTACTGGGGAGTGTATGCAATATGATAAGCACTTGTTAAAATTTTTTGGATTAGCATTTAATTAAAAACAGGTCGGTTTTTAGGCAACATACATCAATAAAAATACCAATCCACATTGCGACCTGAATAGATCTGGCATACTGCTAGAATATCGATTTTCGAGATAAACAGAATGCAATATATATAACTGTGGATGAAATTTTAAGCTTTGGGAATTTAACCTGGTGCTGAAAAACAATATTGTTAAAAGCAGACAAAAAATTTTTTAGTCCAGTAAAATTAGGGTTCTCTCCTACCTTGGTATATACTGATTAAAACCCAAATGAGGAAGGTTTTAAACGACAAAGATCTTCCCTAGAGGAAACAAGTAAGACAGGTTAGTTAAGTACAGTAGAAAAATCTACTTGATTTGTAGATTTTCAGACTAGCTAGATGTTCATCAGTTACTCTTTCAAAGGCAACTGTTAATTTTACAACTATATAGAGAAAATTTTACATGTGACATGAGCTGCAAAGTTTTTGTTGGATATGAATCTCCAGGATTAGTTTCAAATTTGTGTGGAAAACTCATAATTTTGGCCAAAACCGGGGAAATTATTGTAGAATATAAATAGAAAACCTGCATTTTACATGTAACTGTTCTTGGTTCTTTTAGAAAGGCTATAGTTATACTAAAATTGTTACTTAGTTTGTTTTAAAATTTTTTGGGGAGGATTTATATCTGTCAATTCTGATGTATGCATGGGGGAACTGCAATCCTAAATCTCAAAGATACCAAACAAGACCATAGTTAAATCTAGTCTAGTACACGATAACCATCCCTTTATTTAGGCAACATGGGTGAGGTAGTATCTTTTATTGGACCAACTTCTGTTGGTGGGAGAGAGAAGCTTTCCAGCAACACAGACTGGTTTTCTTCAGGTCTGAGAGCCTTTCCCAGTCCTGAAGAGGAGCTCTGTGATGCTTCGAAAGCTTGTCTCTCCCACCAATACAAGTTGGTCCAATCAATTAAAGATATTACCTCAGGCACTTTGTCTCTAATATTCTGGCACTGACAGGGCTACAACACTGCATATTCCTTTAAACGTCAAATAGCCATTTGCTAAGACACAGTGCCCATTTTTACTCATTAAAACACTGAGAGCTTACTACTTTAAAAGTTTGTATAGATTACATCCTTACCCAATAATTTTTGCCTTCCTGTGGCAGTAAACAAATCATGGTCCCAATCAAAATTAATTGGCTTACACATGTATAAATCAAAGAACACATAATTTTGTTTGCATGTGTATATTCATATGTTTCATGCATCCTATGAATGGATTTAAGAAACTCGTTAGGGCTTTGAAGAAAGAGCAAGCACTGAAAATATAAGCAGGCATAAGAAAACATCTGTTTCTGCCCATGAAAGAGCTAATCACACCCGCACAGATGTGAATCTGCACTCAGCAAAGAAATGGATTTCAAAACAGCATAGTGATGGATTAACCCATTCTGTTGATCTAGACTGAGACTAAAAACGTTATCCTAGCCTGATACTGCTTAGGACAGATAGTAAAAAGTGTATTCCCTGTAAGTTGCCTAGAATACTGATACCAAATGAGGCAAACAGACAAAACAGAGTATGTGTAAGAGTGCACTGAACGCAATTATCCAAATGATTTCATAGCCAGCATGAAATACACATCCAACAGTTTGTGCCAATGAATGCCACTACGTGGCCAGCCACCACATGGTTGCCAAAAGCTTTGGAGGCACAGCAAGACTGCCAGTGATGGACAAACTGAGTATCCAGTCACACCATCTTAAGGACCCGGCTAGAGACTGATCTGGGTGGTGTTTGATCTGCAAGGAGATGATGATCATTTGGGAGTTGCCATAATGATCTCCTTTGGCCTAAGGAACAGAAGTCCTGAAACTATTTCTAAACATGGATGGCCTGTACAACAGTTCAAAGAGCAAGCTTAGCAGGATCTTATTTCAGCAACCAGGTTTACTCTTTTTAAATATTATGCTAAAGTTTTGTGTAACAAAGCAATATGGCTTATCAACAGATGAACCACTAAGAGTACAGCTAGGACAGTACATTTGGTAAGTTTTTTTTTTAAATCATTTGGTTTTAAGAGCTCTTTTGTGACTAAGATATTTGGAATGGGTCTTGTTTACCAGAACGCTTGAGAATAATTATGATGCACAATTGCAGACTAAATAAAGAAGGGTCTGAAAACTATACACAAACAGAAGTTGGGTTATGAATAAAGAATCCGTTAATGGAGTGAATACTGAAAAAACAGATCACCACAGATCTTTAAAAATGCCTGGCTGTCATACTACCTGGACTGTTTGCTGTACCAATTAGATTACCCAGTTCTATCTAAAATGATCAAAAAAACCCTAACTTCTCCTTAAAATTGTATTTCTAAAATTAAAACAATTTTAAACTTAGAAAACCACCCATAAATTATATTGTATTATATTATTTCACCTAATCAACAACAACAACAACAAAGAACACCTGGAAATCAGATGGCCTAGTTATGAGTTGGTCTTATCTGGAACATCTCCACTGGGTGAGTATAATAACCTGCAATTATTTTTGGGCAGACTAGTGTCAAAATGAATATAATTTATATCAACATTTTGTATATTCATACCTTGGTGAGGTCCTTATAAAGTTCTGGATATAGCAATGCCATTTCTGGCTTCACATCCTGATCCAACACTAAAGAGAAGACTGGAAACATAGTGTATATGGTTGCATACCTTAGAAAAAGCATATAAATAGCCTCTATGTAAAAGTCATTCAGTTATACTCTTTATAAGCAACCTATTAACATCAAATAATCCTTCTACTGTGATTTTTCCAGTTTGAGTAAATCTGGTTGAGTGAATGTTGTACTGGTCAGCTCTGGGCAACTTACCCATATAAGTTTAACAATTCTAATTTACATAGGGTATGTCTACATCTACAATTTTGCAGCGCTGGTTGTTACAGCTGTATTAGTACAGCTGTATAGGGCCAGCGCTGCAGAGTGGCCACACTTACAGCAACCAGCACTGCAAGTGGTGTTAGATGTGGCCACACTGCAGCGCTGTTGGGCGGCTTCAAGGGGGGTTCGGGGAACGCGAGAGCAAACCGGGGAAGGAGACCAGCTTCACCGCGGTTTGCTCTCGCGTTCCCCGAACCCCCCTGCAAACCGCAGGGAAGAGACCTGCTTGCACGGGGGTTCGGGGAACACGAGAGCAAACCGGGGAAGGAGACCAGCTTCGCCGCGGTTTGCTCTCGCGTTCCCCGAACCACCCTGCAAACCGCAGGGAAGGAGACCTGCTTACTCGGGGGTTCGGGGAACGCGAGAGCAAACCGGGGAAGGAGACCAGCTTCGCCGCGGTTTGCTCTCGCGTTCCCCGAACCCCCCTGCAAACCGCAGGGAAGACCTGCTTGCTCGGGGGTTCGGGGAACGCGAGAGCAAACCGGGGAAGGAGACCAGCTTCGCCGCGGTTTGCTCTCGCGTTCCCCGAACCCCCCTGCAAACCGCAGGGAAGGAGACCTGCTTGCATGGGGGTTCGGGGAACGCGAGAGCAAACCGGGGAAGGAGACCAGCTTCGCCGCGGTTTTGCTCTCGCGTTCCCCGAACCCCCCTGCAAACCGCAGGGAAGGAGACCTGCTTGCTCGGGGTTCGGGGAACGCGAGAGCAAACCGGGGAAGGAGACCTGCTTCCCCGCGGTTTGCTCTCGCGTTCCCCGAACCACCCTGCAAACCGCAGGGAAGGAGACCTGCTTGCTCGGGGTTCGGGGAACGCGAGAGCAAACCGGGGAAGGAGACCAGCTTGATTACCAGAGGCTTCCTCAGGTATGCTGGGATACCTGCTTATTCCACGGAGGTCAAGAAAAGCGCTGGTAAGTGTCTACACTTGATTACCAGCGCTGGATCACCAGCGCTGGATCCTCTACACCCGAGACAAAACGGGAGTACGGCCAGCGCTGCAAACAGGGAGTTGCAGCGCTGGTGATGCCCTGCAGATGTGTACACCTCCTAAGTTGCAGCGCTGTAACCCCCTCACCAGCGCTGCAACTTTGTGATGTAGACAAGCCCATAGTCCTGGGCTTCTTCCGAGAGCTGCCGCTTGTGTAAAATTGTAGAACATGACTACATTAACAAAAATGTATATAAACCAACCACCTAACTTATTTCCAGTCACTAAACTCAATAATCCACTTTTGTAACCAGCTCTCTAAAACGAGAAAGACGAGACAACAAATCCACTGTAGCATCTATTAGTTTTAGCATCTTTGTAACGTACATGCAATATGAAAACAAACATGGAAATATGGAATTTGGAAATAAGTGTTGTCATGTCCCTGACAACATGATGCAAAGGATCTCAACAGCCCAACCAGTAGGTTGGATTTTTGATAAACACATGCTGTGTTAGGACCAGTGGACCATAGGACCATAGATCATTTTTTAATATGGTTTTCAAGAGGATCTGTAAATTCTTTGAGGACTTTTACTATATGCCTATGCAGTGCCTAGGATCCTGACTTGATTGGGGCCTCTAGGTGTCACTGATGTCAGACAAATGGAGAGAGAATTTTCTAATTTGAGAGAGCACTCTGTTTGAGAAACATCTAAACTAGTAATTAAATATGCACACGTCATCATCATGTCATATGCGACTTAAAAGGACTTGTTTCAGCAATACTTTGAGGAGTCCTGCCTTACAACTGCACAGGATCCAGTCATGCCTGACTCTGAGCTGTGACTTGAGCACATGATCTCTTTCACCCCAAACTATATTCTCATAAGGATAATGGCTTCTTGATTGCTATGCAGATTCAAAGCCAGGGCCAAAATTCCTTAATACGTGTAAATAGTTTTGAAGTCTTTGGATGCTCCATAAGCAAAAAATATTATAAGACAATGATGCTGAGCTGTTAACAAGGCACAGTGTTTTCACCCCACCTATGCTTTCAACCACGGCTATTTCAAACATGTGTAGCAGAACAGAGTACATACATTTCAGCCTCAGAAAGGAAAGACATTTTAGGGTGGAAAAGGGGTGGAACTGGGAACTGATAATGGATAAAGGTCCATACTCATGAATAAAATACGTTACGTTCAGTTAAAATTGAACTGCTTCGCTAAGCAGGATATGCTCAGTTCACTTGCTTTTGCAGTTGCCATAATGCAGGCATTTGGATCATGGGCTGTGCTAAGTTGATGTTGCATTTCAACATCGACATAGCTTTTTGCCTTTTACCCATACACCTCAGTATTTGGGATTTTTTTCTTAGAGGATTAGCTTTATTTCTACAAGGCCATGCCAATGGGATGCTTGGTATCTTGTGCTGCTTTTGAGAGGTTCAGCACTGAGGAGTGGTAAAGGAGGTTGGGCTGCTTTGTGAATCTCTGCTACACGGATGCTGATTTGCTCATACCAGCAACTGTTAGTTCATCAACCACAAATGCACGAGGAATGGGGTAGAAACCAATATTTTCTTTAAAAAAATAAAATTATTCTGAAATAAACGTTACCTGGTATTGTAACTACTGATTTTAACTTACCCTACCATTAGGAATCCCTGGTACAAAGGGATAGAAGCAAAATAGAAGACTGAAGAAAATACAGCCTTGAAAAAAGAACACGCATTTTAAAACTATGTATTAGTCAATTACCTTTTAAAAAAAAAAAAAACTATCCCTCTCCATGCAGTGCAGTGCACTACAATAAATCAAATTAAATTATTAATTTTAAAACTTTCACAATATTTTTAAGCGCAATGACATTTTGTAGGTATTATACAAACATAAAAGTTTAAATACCTGCATAGTTGAAATAATAAGGCCCCTGTGCATGACAAATTGACCAAGTGCTGCTGATCTTTTGTAACTGTTTCGACCATGAACCATCAGCAGCCTGCCTATGTGTTTAAATTGTGTGATAGAAAAGTCAGCTGCCAAGGAAGCTTGTTTTCCCTCCTAAAGCAAAACCAAAATACAACATTTTTAAAATCCTACATTTTATGCAGAAAAGGATATTGGAAAGCACAGTGTCTTAAGAGATTAATAATAAACAAAATGTTCAGATTTCAAAATTCGAATAAGCAACAATTTGTAACTGCAAAATTCACTCCTGTTTCATAATAGATAAGATTAAGATTCTGGCATCGGTATTTTTAGTAGAAGTCAAGGACAGGTTGCAGAGCTGGCTGTAGTCTGCTACTCCGGTGGCCCCGGGACTGGCTGCTGCTCCTGCAGCAAGGGCTGATTTAACCCTCCCACCCCCAACTCCTTCAGCCCTGGGGCCATTGCTTCGGTGCTGACAGCTGCTCCAGTCCTGCCACCGAGGAAGTCATGGAGGTCCCGGAAAGTCATTGAATCTGTGACAGAATCATACCCTTAATAACAGAGTTTTATCAACACTGCAACGTATTCAATGTAAAATGCAAACTGATGTATATTGAGTATACTGAACAGTCTGTGACGACTGCTACAAATAAGTACTATCACCCAAGCCCGTCTCTTTCAGTGCAACATACGTATTTCATACAAAATAACCTACAGGGATTGTGTTTTTCTTGATTGTTTCTATATACAAGGCAAGAAAAAAGACTAAAGCTGAGAAAATGTTAATACATAGATTTTATGACTTTTAAAAAACATCTAAACCCTATTTATATTGTACTGAAAAGTGCAAACTGTACCAACGTCTTCACTATAAGGCTGCTGCATAATTAATTACAATTTAAAAAGAAAGCTGCTAGTACAAAATTGTTGAAATGACATGTAGGATAATTTACATGAAATTAGATAAGATTACCTTGCCTTCAATTCCAATTCCACAGTCTGCTGCTTGGATCATGCTGACATCATTTCCTCCATCACCTGGAAATGCCATGGCACTATGCAGTTATTCATACTTTTTTCCTCTCTTTAGATCTCCTTTTTAGTTATGTAGTGTGTATTACTAAATTCTTGGAATTCGTGTATACGTTAAAACTAATGCAACTTCAACGATCAAGATATTTTTGCTTATACATTTTAAAAAACCTTCTCTCAATGGATCATCTTTTACTGTAAAGAAGTTGTAATATTTGGAAGTGAAATGCCTTGAAATGTTGATCTGTAACCATTTGGCTTCACTGTTGCCACCTACTAAGCAATTTTATCAAATTTGTGTGACTATGAATGAAACTAGCTCTGGCACTCACCTATTGCACAAGTACGTTTTCCAGTGTGCTGTTGTAACAGTTTCACAATATGAGCTTTCTGGGTGGGTGAACATCGGCAACAAACTACAGCAGGGCACTGGCATGCCAACTCTACAAATTCATGCTCATAGTACTTCAGACAAACCTATGGAAAGGAACATATTTTATCCTAGTTGAAGTTCTGTTCTTAATCATGAAAGGCACCACAGTATAGGCTCTTTTCACAAATAGAAAACACTGACGGAAAAGGAAATCCCTCCTTCTGCTATAGAGTTCTGCTTGAGTGACATCAACAAAACAATTTTACTTGCATTCTCTGGGCCTTGGCTTTTTCCTGTAAACTAGCACTCTTATAGCTGTTTCATTGGTTCCAAAAGAAGAGACAAAATTTCAAATAGTCACAGTACCAAATCATATTGCATACACCTTTCATTAACCTAAATCTGTCTTAAGCAACCATCAAAGAACTAATACAATTTGGCTGTCTAGTAAAGGTGTTCTTGATTTATGGCACTGGCAACCCTGAGATGCTTTAAAGCACAGGGAGAAAAGAACTTTTTTTTTAATAAATGAGGATATGAACAACACTTTCCTTTTTATATACATTAGTGCAAGTAAATTACTTTTGATAGAAGCCCAGGTCTTACCTCTAGAGAGTCCCCAGATATTACCAAGGCACAGTCGTGCTTCCTTCTAAAAGCATTAAGTTCTAAGTGAGCTTCTCCTCGACTGATTACCTTCAATAAAAATACACACTCAAAATTAAAAGATTTAATTGTTAAACAAGTTTGAACTGAAATACCAGAAACCAGAGAAACCCAAACCAGAAAGCACTAGTTATTCAAAGTGTTGTACCCCAGTGTGTGTAACACCCAGGAAGTAGCTCTGCATGTGTCTTTCCCATCTTGTCTGAAAGAACTGAGATGTGAAAGCAATCTTCAAACAGGAAGCAAATCTGTGCAGGTAGCACATTCAGTGCCTCACCAAAGTGCATCAGGCTGCAAAACCATGTATATAAAATCTTGTAAGAACTTTATGTGGGATTGAGTCATTCAGGTTTGGTAACTCTAGATGAACCCTCTAACTCAGAAAAATGACATTGCTTAATAATGAATAAGATGTATCTGGAGCAATGTGATGTGGCCACATTAGTGATTCCATTAGTCTGGGTGAGGAAAAGAAAAACCCTAAACAGCTGAAGAGGCATAAGAATACAATTACTGGTATTAGTCCTTTTTGGAACTTGCAGCTGAAAATGTTTTCCTAATCAGGCAATATGAAGACTAGTTTGGGTATGAATAAGTATCATGGAGTCATATAACACACACTAATCATAACGAACCTCCTGGGGGTCAGAGATTATCATTATACAGTATTTTTACTCACAATGGATTAAAGTATGGAATCAAATTTGTGAAATGCAATATGGGTTCAAAGTGTACACAATATAATTTTGTAAGGACCAAATTAAAATATAGAACTTGAAAAATTTACAATATAACCAGATGAAAGTGTACTAATATAATTCTGAATACAACATGTTGATTTTCAATTAGACTTTTTCTGAACTATCATATACAAGATAAAGTTGTTAGTCTAGAACAAAATTTCTAAATTGCTTTCACATGTGATTTGGGTCGTGTCAACACTGGCAAATTTAAAATGGGTGTGCGTGAACAGGTTTTTAAACTGATTTGGGATAACACTATTCTTGGCCTACCACAGACAGAATCAAAGGCTGCATGTCTTGAACCTGTCCGTCTCCACTAGTAGGAACTCCAGGTCTGGCTCCTGTTAGCACACAACTCCGTGTGTTGGATTCACTGCACACAAAGATCTGCAGGGGCATTATGATCCAACTCAACAACAAAATGCTCCAAAAATAACAAATATGGAATTCTCTCTCCTTTCCTTCTAAATTAAATGTGTGTTGGGGGAGGCTGAAGAGGGAGGAGAAACCAGCTCCTGTTCTGTCTACCAGCAGGGACTGGAGCCCACTACTGTGTCTAGCATAGCAGGATTTGAGAGATGTCTTCACTCAGACATCACTACTCAGCATAACTCTATCTCTCTATAGTGCCACCTGTCAGCTAACAAAGAAAAAGGAAGTTTTTATGTCTGCGAGATATCCATTTGTTTCACCAGAGGAACAAACAACATCTAAAAAGCCTTAAGAATAAATTAAAAGAAGCATTCACAACCGCCCAAAAATCTAACTTTTTTTTAAATAGAGTTTAAGTGGAAAACTTTCATTGTTAATTAATATTTGGAATATCAGAGAAGATATTTTAATAATGACTATCAATCTAGTACAGTGACTTCTAGTAATTATTTCTTTACTGCACATGTAATATAAAATAAGCTATGGACATACCATATTTTTGTGATTTTTCAGGTTCCCCCAAAACAGATCATATTCAATTTAATATTTATTTCAATTGTCAATCAGATTTAAGTACTATAACATGCTAAAACATTTTTTTCTTACAATTGGTTGTAAAATGCAGGCATAGACAAGATAGAATTCTATATAAATGCATTTTCTAAATAATTTAGAATACACGAAGTTTTAAATTAACAGTTCCAAGTTGATCTCTTATTACTAATCTAGGTAATGAAAATAAAAATCTAACTCAAACTAAATAGATTTTGTTCAGGAAGACTTAATTTGTAGTGTTACAACATGGAAAGGTCAACAAAAATTGATCTGAAGTTTTATCAGAAGCATTAATAATTTAATTGCAAATAGGAGTCTGCAGGGCCTAATTTGCCATTCTGATGCTTCAGAAGAAACTAAATTTACATGTAAATTATATTGAAATAATTATTTCTGTAGGTGCAAGTGGTTCATTTAGAACAGACAGACATTACGTCTGATCACATATCATCCATCAAGGCCTAGGGGATCCTTATTTTTGTTTGAATTCAATATAGCTGATGTTATTACAATATAACAAAATGTATATAACTACAGATATTCAGTCTGCATTTCTATTAATTTTCTTGAAGAGACAAATGGGAAAATACAAGTATTTAATTGAAGACTAAGATTAACAATTCTTGTGTTCTGCTTTTGATCTGAACCCTTGTTCTGCAGAAGTAATGTGTTTGGACTCTCACTTACATCAGTGTAATTCAGGAGTAATTCAGTGGAAGTCAAAGGAGTTATACTAGTAAAACTGGTGCATTAGGACAAGTCCTTTATGAAACATCTGGAAGAAGTATCAATAAGTTCATATTTAATGCTTTATAATCTTCAGTCTTTAAATAGTCACCACAATAATAGCAAATCAACTCCTTATAATTAATCCTATTACCATGAATATCAAATTAATGATTAACAGCTGACCACTTATTAAGCAATATTTATTTTATTCTAACACTTATTTGATGAGGCCAATCTTAAAAGATTATCTGGAACTATACTTACAGGTCTGAAAATATGAATATCTTGAGTTCTAGATACTAAGTGGGAACTTTTTGCAATACAAGTAGCTGTCTCCAGTTTATCTCCTGTTAACATCCATATCTGCAAAAGAATTTAAGAGTTAAGATCTGTTCTCAAAAGCTGAATTATATTTGTATCATCTTCATATCTTCTCCTACTACTTTGCTGAACCTGACAAGCAGGAAGGATGCATTGGTTGCACATCTTTAAACCAAAGAAATGAATAGGCTAATTTTTACTATAATTGCACACAAATAGTGAGATTACATGCTGCCTCTTTTAGGCACAGCACAGATTTTGCAGATCAGGGGAAAAGGAGGTGGATGGGCTATGGAGGATTTAAACTACTTTTGCATCCTCCCAATCCTGGGCTGTTCCAAGAACTGAAGAGGCTCCTGTGACCTAAGTTACAACAGTCTCTTGGGGCTGCCCTATGGGCTAGAGCATCACTTAGAATCTCTGGCACACAGCATACTGTGGCCCTGCCCTCAACACACCCCTCCTGCCCTTCCCCCTTCTATTGGGCTTTGCAAGGAGGCTTGGAAGGTAGCCTTATGTCTGTCATCCACAATTCCTGAGCAGGAAGACTGCTCCCTCTCCTCCACATGTAAGCTGTTCCAGCCCTCTTGGTCTAAAGGGGCTGGAACCAGCATGAGGATTTCATCCAAAACACACTGGGCACTATATAGTTATATGGGAAGACACAGTTCTTGACTCAAGGAGCTTACAGTTTTAAAGGCCAAAGTTAAAAAGTCGGGGAAAGGACAAGTTAAATGGAAAGGTTTAGGATTGGCATGTATTTTGTTGGTTTTCTTTTGTTTACGTTTACAGTCTATCTCCCACTGCTTCTCTACTTAGCCACTGTCAGTTATCCTTAAAATCTAAACCATCCCCCTAACCATTAAGGGGAAAGGAGAGAAGGGAAGATGGAGAGACGAAGGAGGAAAAGTTGGCATAGTGAGTGGGTCAGAAAGACTGTGATGCAGAAAGGAGGGAGGAGACTGAAACAAACAATCAGCAGAGAGTAAAGACTGTCCATTGTTTTATTTCTGGCACCTAGGGAAAGGAAGGAAGTCTCTGGTGTGAAGGAGAGACTACTGTGGCTTGTTGTCCCCTCATGGGTATGGAGGGGAAGAGATGCCCCCTACTAGGACATGTTGGATTTGTGTAGTGACAAGGTGCCCTGCTCACACCTTAGGCCCTGTCCTGCTACTGCTCCAAGCTATCTGGCCATCGGTGTCTATAAGTCTGGCCTGCCTCCAGGAGGTGCTGCTCTTCCTTCAGGCCACATTCCAACATCTGATGGAAAAAAGTGAGAATGTGGATTAAAGATGTTTGCTGTGGTCATTGACTTCACAAAGACATTTGATTTGGTTTGGAGAGAAGCATTATGGAAAGTACTAAAATCATATGGAATTCCAGATAGGATAGAATAGCAATAATAGAAGTCATGTATGAAGATTCCTGTAGTGCTGTAAGAGCAGACAGAAAATTGAGCAACTGGTTCAAGATGAAGTTTGATGCAAAACAAGGTAGCATGTGATTTCTGTTACTTTTCATCATGTTTTTAAACTGGACATTAAGACTGTTACATGAGTTGGAGGGCTTGACAGTGGATGACTAAGAATTAAGCTCCTTAGCTTATGCAGATTACACTGTACAACTGGCATACATGTTTGAATGAATGATGACATTCTTTGCTACTTTGAAAAAATTGGCGTAGCCAACTTGGATTTACAATAAATGTCAAGATGACGAAGTGGTTGCATCTTGGAAAAGGGACAATAGAAAAAGTGCAGAAATACAACAGCGGTGAAGGCACAGAACAAGTAAAATCTTACGTGTGGTTAGGAAGCTTGACGAGTGCTGATGATGCCAAGGTTAAAAGATGTGCTTTAGCAACAATGTGGCACAGAAGTTTATGAACTTATAAACTTTGCATTTGGTACCAAAATGAAAATGTATTAAACCAGCATACTAACAGTATTACTCTATAGACTGGAAGCAGACACCAGGGGTATGTCTACATAGTATTTTAGAGTGAGTACAAGCCAGCCTTCCAGTCCACATACTTCTGCTAGCACTCTAAAAACGGCTGTATAGACAGCACTTTGAAGTTGCGGCTCAGGATGGAGTTTGGATTTTGAAGCCTACCCTCTTCCTTAGGCTTCAGAGCCCAAACTTCAGCCTGAACTGCAACTTCAAAGTGCTATTTTCAAAGCGCTAGCATGAGCCCCACTAGACCAAGTCTGTTGACCCAGGCTGGGAGGCTCCCTCCTGCTCCCTCCCAGAAGGCTGGAGACAGAGATGAGAGTTCTCCAAAAGATGAACATGTAAAGCATAATGATTTTAAAACAAAGAAGTGAGGCAAGTAGGAGGTAAAATCAGGATACAGGATTGGCTGCAATCGAAAAGATTATGATGGTGGGGACTCTGTAGAACACAAATAGATGATCAGCTACCAAAGAAAATAATGCAAACACAACTAAGGTCAGTCCAATGTAGAGGCTGACCAGCTATCAGATGGTGGGACATTGTACGCAGGGACATGACCGGGCTTAACGGAGGAACACGCCATGGACAGGAATGAATGGTGACATTGTACTGCTCCCCTGGTCTGTAAAAATGACTTGAGATGAGAAAAAGTAGTAGTAATACAAAGGAGAAAAACTATAATCAGAACACATTATTCCTATACATCTGTTCCTCAGCATGCAAGACACTGCAATGTTAACTAAGGTTATTGCAGACACGTATTATTAATTCATCTGAGGTTTTTGTTTTTTTTTAAACAAACAAAAATAAAACGGACAATGCATCTGATTCAGTTTAACCAAGGCTGACTCTACATATTTCTTTCTGTACAAAATTTCTTGGTACTCTTTGTCAATAAGAGATATTATGACAAAGTCAGGATGGACAGCTGCAAGAGTGTAGTGGAAAACAGGTATGTTAGCTTCAGATAAAGACCCTTTTCCTTATGAGAAGGGGTTACCTCAGAGCAACTACGGACACCTGAGTCCAAATATGGGCTGCCAGAGATCTTTAAAAACCCCTTCTCTAGTGACAGAGGCAGGAGAGACAAGCTACTGCAGGGCTAGTGGCAGCAATGAGATCAGTTTCTCCAGGATGAGAGGCTGCGCTCGTCTTCACAGGGGAACTAAACTGAATGGCTGTTTAGGGGAAGGACTGGCACCCCATGGCCAATAACAGAACAAATCTCCGCATCCCTCAGAGAAGGTCAGGAAAAAACTATACTCCCCTATTTTGTGTTTGTGAATTGGTTTCATTTGTTTGGTGGAGAAGCACTCCTTGGGCCTGCTCCGAGGCCTATTTATCAATAATTTTCAAGGTAAACACAGAATGGGAAGACAAAACACTGTCCACAGTAGGACTGATTTACTCCGGGCCAGAAGGGAAAGTGCTAAGCCCGGCGAGACAAAGGAGGTGCCTTGTCACAATATATAACCTAAAAAAGTTTTAATTTTTTTTTAGAAACCTGTTTGGTTTTGAGATTAAACTTTCTCTCTCAAGTAAACGGAGTCCTTTTCAAACTTGCCAGATTGATCGTTCTGTAACATTCTCTGTCTAACAAAACAGGCACAGCAAAACTTCTGCAACGTCCCTTAAACCTAACCTGAAGGAACTACCTTTAGGGACATGGACAGTTCCCTCTCCAGGCCTATTTGTCTGTTGCGTCTTTGCTGAGACTTCATATGAATACAAATAAGTGCCAATTCTGACAGTGGTTTTATGATGTGCACACCTAAGTAAGATCACTAACTCTTAGTAGCACATTCCAAACAGGACAGTTTCATTGTAAAGACTGATAAGCATCAACGACAAAATAGTATTAGATAAATTCCTCTTTGTACAAGCTGAAGAGGTGGATGCTTAAGGGAATCAAATTTGTGGAGAGAAAGGGAGTGTGTGTGTTCCGCTTGCTGTTCATTGATATCTGTTTTTGTAGTTTAAGCCAGGGACACCTGAGCCTTGGATAGGTGCCCTTTTTTATTCTGTATAAATCTAAATAAATAAATACAATACTAAATAGATCAGTTTTGAAAAAAAACACAATTAGAACATCATGTTAACTGCCATTTGGTAGTATGCATTTAGTACCTTTATTCCAGCATTTCTTAGCATCTCCAGAGTTGGTCTAACATCAGCTTGTAGTTGATCCTCTACTCCAGTGAGGCACAGCAATTCCATTTCTCTCTCCAAACTCTCCACAACAGCAGCCACCTTGAGGGCTCTATCATGTATGCTTAACTTTGCTTGGTTATAGCGACTCTGTTCGCACAAACACAAAACCCCAAAACCCTTATTTTAGAGAGTGCTTGCTATGACTTGTAAAGAGAAAATAAAACTTCAGTTTGTCAGTATTTGTTGAGAATGACTTATGATGTAACATGTTTAAATTTATCTAAATATCTTAAATTCAAGAACTAACAATTATGAAAAGTAAAATCCACTGTTTAATCAACACATTTTGGGTATGTCTACACTACGAAATTAGGTCGATTTTATAGAAGTCGATTTTTAGAAATCAATTTTATACAGTCGATTGCACATGTATACAGTGGATTGCGCATGAAGCCGGCGGAGTTCGTCCTCACTACTGTGGCTAACATCGACTTACAGAGCGGTGCACTGTGGGTAGCTTTCCCACAGTTCCCGCAGTCTCCACTGCCCAATGGAATTCTGGGTTAAGCTCCCAATGCCAGATGGGGCAAAAACATTGTCGCAGGTAATTTTGGGTACATGTCGTCAGTCGCTTTTCCCTCCATGAAAGCAACAGTAGACAATCGTTTTGCGCCTTTTTTCCTGGGTTACCCATGCAGATGCCATACCATGGCAAGAATGGAGCTCGCTCAGCTCACTGTCACTGCTGCTGTTGTGGGCAAGTCTACTGTGTGGGCTGCTGTGATCCAAGTAGCCAATGCAATCACTGACATTCTATTATCAAGGGTAGTAACTCTGGGAAACGTGCAGGACTTTTTAGATTTTAGGTGCATCATATTCCTGTCCTTTGTCGCTGGTGAAGAAGTCTTGCAGCCGTACATTCCAGTCTAGTCAGCACAGTAACACCCCATAGCACTTCTGTGGTTGACACATGGAACAGCTCCAGGGCTCTTGCACTTTTCCCTTGGCCGAGGTACCTTGCCCTACCTGGACCTCCAAGCAATTCGACACAGAAGTGCCTGCAGCAGCTGGCATTGTTACACAGCAGCAGCTCCTTGCCTTTGCAGCAGACAGTGCAGTAGGACTGCTAACTGTCCTCATCGGAAATGGAGTTTGGCCGGGGCTTCTGGGAACATCTTCCCTACACGGCTACTAGCAACCTCCAAGGCATGGTGCATGGCTCCACTGCAACTCTGCTCTCCTGCTCCCCAGCGATGAGCTTGGGGGATCTGTTCTGGTCCTCCTGGGAGCAGCTGGCAGCAGACGATGTAGTAAGACTGCTAACCATCCTCGTCCACTGCTTCTGCTGCAACTCTGCTCTCCTGCTTGGGAGATCTGTTCATGAAGCCTGGACAGTAGTGAGGAGCAGTTCAACTACAGGCTGAGCAAGTGCAGAATGGTGGTAGAATGTGCTTTTGGATGTTTAAAAGCTTGATGGAGCTGTTGGTCAGACCTCAGCACAACCAACATTCCATTGTTATTGCTGCTTGCTGTGTGCTCCATAATAATAACTGTGAGAGTAAGAGGGAGATATTTATGGCGGGGTGGGAGGTTGAGGCAAATTGCCTGGCATCCAATTTTGAGTAGCCAGACACCAGGGTGATTAGAAGAGCACAGAAAGGCACGCTGCGCATCAGAGAGGCTTGAAAACCATTTTCATGACAGGCCAGGCGTTGGTGTGACAGTTGTGTGTGTTTCTCCTTGATGCAAACCCATCCCCCTTTGTTGATTTTAAGTCCCTGTAAGCCAACAACCTTTGAAATAAAGTAACTATTGTTTTGAAACCATGCATTCTTTCTTTATTAATTAAAAAAAAAAAAAGAGAGATAACGTACCAGGTAGCCCGGGTGGGGTGGGGGAGGAGGGAAGGACGAGGCCACATTGTTATTGCATCCACACTAAAAATTAAACTGTTTGACTGACAGCCTTCTGTTGCTTGGGCCATCCTCTGGAGTGGAGTGGCTGGGTGCCTGGAGCCTTCCGCACCCACATTCTTGGGCGTCTGGGTAAGGAGGTTATGTAACATGGGGAGGAGAGTAGGTGATTATACAGTGGATGCAGCAGAGGTCTGTGCTTTTGTTAGCTTTCCTGCAGCTCCAACAGATGCTTCATCATGCCCGTTTGCTCCCCCATTAGCCTCAGCATCACGTCCTGCCTCCGCTCTTCGTGCTCACTTGATTCTTTCCTGGCCTCTGCCACTGAATGCCTCCATGCATTAATCTGTGCCCTATCAGTGCGGGAGGATTGCATGAGCTTGGAAAACATGTCATCACGAGTGCATTTTCTCACCTTCTAATCTGCGATAACTTCAGGGACGGAGATGATAGAGGGAGCGTAGAAACATTGTACACTCTACAATTCTGGGGGGACTGCATGGCCACCTGTGCTGCTGAGTTTGTCAAGCTGACCAAACAGGAAATGAAATTCAAAAGTTCCCAGGGGTTTTCCTGTGTAACTGGCTAGTGCACCAGAGTTCAAAGTGCTGTCCCGAGCAGTTACAATGGAGCACTCTGGGATAGCTCCTGAAGGCCAATACCATTGATTTGCATCAGCACTACCTCAAATTCAACCCAGCAAAGTTGATTTTAGCGCTACTCCCCTCACCAGGGAGGAGTACAGAAGTCAATTTTAAGAGCCTTTAGCTTGACAGAACGAGGTTGGTTGTATGGACGCAGTCATTTTTACATCAACCTAACGTGGCTAAATTTGACCTAACCCCGTAGTGTAGACCAGGCCTTTATGTCAGTGTATCAGTGCAAGTTTCTTTGCATGACCCTTAAAGTGAATCATGAGAAGACTTTATAAATAGCAAGCCTCAAGACACTTCAGTAGTGATTGTCCTTGTCTTTCAGAACTAGTAGATTTCTGTGCTTTACTGAGACTCTAAAATTAATTTAAATTAGGACCTCTGATGCTGTATAGCAATAATCCAACGGTATAATAAACAAAACTAAACAATATCCTGTGAAAGATGTTGGAATAGTTACTAAGGAATGTCAAAAATCACATTTCTGTTTAAACAAATCAGTTATTACCAATATTTTAAATCAAAATTTGATCACATCAACTTAATAGAATACAAATAGTAGTATTCCTTATAAAGTGCTTTGCATTATCTGACCACAAGAGCTATGCCCAGAATACAGATTCCTCTCTATTTTCATACCTCAAAATCTTGGTACTGCTCTTCTGTTAATGACTTCTTGGCAACCACCAGAGTGCGCAATCCTTCTCGTGCCATGTTGCCACACTGAATAGACAAAAGTATAAAAGAATAATGTAGGTAAAATAGCATGCTGTTCTGTACTACAGACAGGAATTACAGACTAACCAGCATCACTTCAATACTTGGAAATATATTTGAAACAATCATTAAACAATCAGTTTGTAAGCTCCTAGAGGAAAATAGGGTGATAAGTAATAGCCACATGGATTTGTCAAGGAAAAAAAAATCATGCCAAACTAGCCTTCAGTTGCTGGCCTAAGGGATCAGGAGAAGCAGCGGAGATGATATATCTTGATTTTAGTAAGCCTTCTGATACAGTCCAACATGGCACACTCAAACTAGTTAGGAAAATGTAGTCTAGATGAAATTACTATAAGGAGGATGCACAACTGGTTGAAAAACATACTCAAAGAATAGTTATCAGTCGCTGCCAAAATGGGAAGGTATATCTAAGAGTTAGATAGAGGGGTTTTGTCATGGGTCAGATACTATTCATAATTTTCATTAATGACTTTGATAATGGAGTGGAGAGTATGATTATAAAATTTGTGGATGACACCAAACTGGAAAGGGTTGCAAGCACTTTGGAAGACAGGATTAGAATTCAAAAAGCACCTTGATTAGTTGGAGAAGTGGTCTGAAATTAACAAAATGAAAATCAATAAAGGCAAGTGCAAAGAACTATACTTAGGAAGGAAAAAGAAAAAGCACAAATACAAAATTAGGGAATAACTGGCGAGGCAGTAGTATTGCTGAAAAGGATATGGGGATTATAGTGGATTATAAACTGAGCCAACAATGTGATGCAGTTGCAAAAAAGGTTAATATCATTGTGGGGTATATTAACAGGAAGTACTTATTCAAATCTATTTGGCATTGGTGAGGCCTCAGTTGGAGTACTGTGTTCAGTTTTTTTGCACCACACTTTAAGTAAGATGTAAACAAATTGGAGAGTGTCCAGAGAAAGCAACAAAAATGATAAAAAGTTTAGAAAATTTGATCTATGAGGAAAGGTAAAAACTGGGTATGTTTAATGTTGAGAAGAGAAGATGGAGGAGGAGCTTGATGATAATCATCAAATATATTAAGGGCTATTATAAAGAGGATTGTGATCAACTGTTATACATATCTATCAATGGTAGGACAAGGAGTAATTGGTTTAATCTGCAGCCAAAGACATTTAGGTTAGATAATAGAAAAACAATTCTGACTATAAAAAGAGTTAAGTACTGGAACAGATTACTAATGGAGGTTGTGGAATCCCAGTCACTGAATGGTTTTCAAGAAAAGACTAGACAAACTGTCAAGTATAATTGACCCTGCCTCAGTGTGGGAGGCTGGAATTGTTGACCTTTCGAGGTCCCTTCCAGCCGTACATTTCTATGATTTCCATAACAGCTAATTTGTTTTTTTAGTTCCTGCTAGATTAGTCTGGACACTAGGTAAAATGATGTCCAGCTAGTATACAGTGTCATAAATAAAGATAAAGGAATCACTAATCTTCCCTTTACTGCACATGAGGCATCCATCTACATGCTAAGAGAGCTAAAGTTCAGACTAGTAAAATACTGAGACTGGTTTCTTTTGTGCATATTGCATAGTGGTTTTAACCCAGTCTGAAAACTCCTTTATCTCAAAACATACCTTCTCCTTAGCCAAGCTGAGACAAATAAGTAATTTGGATCCCTGTGGAGCACCACATATTGAGAATAGCATTTGATAGTATGGCTCATGAAATCTTAGTTGAAAGGATAATTCAAATCAGCTTTGATAAAAATGCTATAGTATACACAGAAAACTGGATAAGAGGCTGTGATCTAAGTGGTAAAGTACTGAACCGGAGAAAGGTGCCTAGCGAGTTGTGCATAAATCTGTGTTAGAATAAGTACTATTTCACATTTATATTCATGATTTATTAAGGAATAAACAGCAAACAGATAATAAACAGAGTTGTAAAACAGAAAAAACTCTGAAATAATACAAATATATCCAGAAATCTTAGAAACAGCAGAACTTAATAAAATGTAATAATCTGTGAAAAATACAAGCTAATGGACAAATAGAGAAAAATTGTCCACAAAGCAGATATTCAGTGGTAATGAGTAACATGAGCAGTAATTCAGAAAGAGACTAAGGAGTAAAAATGAACAGCAAATTAAATGAGTTTGCAATTGCATGACAGCAAAATAGGCTAATGTAAAGGGCTAAAAACGTACACTTGGATAGATCAGTATTAAAGGGTAGGAGGTGGGGGACAATAACAGTTGTGAAGCATGCAAACACCAGGTAGGGAGAGATTATTTCATGTGGTATGCAGGGATATAACTAGAAGTAATAAGATTCATTTTTTTTTAAATGTAGTCTGAATATAAGGAAAATCTTCCTGACAGCATGGTATTTTAGGCTAATTTTTTCCATTCTTTTGACAGTTAAGTCCCCCTTCAGGAAACTGAAACCAGTCATGACTCATTCAACTCTCAAATGTTGCTAAAGACCTACCTAAAATGGGCAGTTAATCAGAGTAGATTGTGTAGATCTTTAATATATTTCCTATTTTCTTACATTCTTTGATGATCAATGAAATAGTTGCAAAGAATCCTGTGGCACCTTATACGTTTTGGAGCATGAGCTTTCGTGGGTGAATACCCACTTCGTCAGATGCATGTAGTGGAAATTTCCAGGGGCAGGTATATACATATATTCAGGCAAGCTAGAGATAATGAGGTTAGTTCAGGGCTAGAACAGGGCCTCATCCTCCTTGACTGAACTAACCTCATTATCTCTAGCTTGCCTGAATATATGTATATACCTGCCCCTGGAAATTTCCACTACATGCATCTGACGAAGTGGGTATTCACCCACGAAAGCTCATGCTCCAAAACGTCTGTTAGTCTATAAGGTGCCACAGGATTCTTTGCTGCTTTTACAGATCCAGACTAACACGGTTACCCCTCTGATAAATGAAATAGTTAACAATATTGACATTTTAAAGTATCATGATTTGCATTTGAGTTAGCACCTTTTGGAATGCATGGGGCAATTTACAACTCAGAGCTTTTGTTTCAGATCCTCTGCAAACTAAGACTACCACTTGTCATCCATAACACCTGGGATACTTTCACAAGGTTTTCTTCATAACATAACACTAGAGACACTGGAGGACAATTGAGACACCTGTCCACACCCACCCTGGCTAATCTTGGGCTATGGAATAATCTCTCAAGGTTAGCGACAGAATCTGCATCATTTGGCATTTCTATTATAGACTGGACAAAGCAATAATATATACACTTCTGCCTTAAAGGCCATTTCCCTGGGGGCAGTTCTGCAATGGCTCCAAGGAGACTGACTATAGGGGATCTGAATCTGGTTGTCCAAAATCACAAAGATCCACAACTAGGAGAACTCCAGGAGCCTTACTTTTGTGATGTAGTGCTACCATGTGCCTCTTTACTCTTTCAGGCAGAGAAAACAATGGCTGCAAACACAATCTATATGCAATTCCAGTGGTAAGAGAGCCTGTATGAAAAACTTCATAGATAAGGGTCTGACCCATCCAGCTGTTAAGATTCAAATGGGAGGCCCACAAATAGAGAACATAAGCTCATGGGGCATTCCCTCTGCCTGTCCTGGTGGGGGACAAACCTCGATGATAGACTACCCTCTTGCTGATGACTATGGTTGGAGCAGGGTAAAGAAAAAAACATGAAAATTGCCCCTCAGCTAGATAGAGATTGCAGCACAGATTTTAAAATGATAAAATTAAAATTCAGGTTAAAAAAGAATATTAGCTCAAAACCTTGCTCAGCACCACAGAGGTGTTCTCCCTTATTTTACACAAGAACAGGGCTGGATTTCTCTGGAGCTAATGATCCTGCTACAGTTATAAGTGATAGAAACTAAAATGAATTTTCCTTACTCCTCTATTGGTAGAAGATCATAGTACATAGACAGAGAGAATCTAGGGGAAGGTAAAATTATGGTTCAGATGGAATTTTCACTAATTTATAGCTTTACCCCCAGAATGTAAGTATGAGCTGAAAATGTATATGCCTTTTTTTCCCTCAGCCCAGTCACCAACTTCCTCCTTTCTTCTCTTAATTCAACTCATGAGGGTTTAGGTCAGTCACCAAACTGCAGTTGGAAAGCACTAGATGGGATTCATTGGAACCAGGGCTGGTCTTTAATATGGGCGAACGGGGCAAAAGTGTACACAGTCTCTCTCTTACACACACACACACACACACACACACACACACACACACAGTCTCTTTCACACTCACCCCCAACACATATTTGTATTATAATTATTATTATTATTATTATTATTATTGTTGTTTCTTCTTGGTAATTCCTGCAATGCACATATATTCTCTGTAATTTTATTCTTTCAAGGTGCTGTTATTTTAGTTTTTTGACTGGTCTATGCATTTCATAATTTTATTTCCCTCTGATGCTTAAATTTAATTATTTGAGTAGCGAGTTCTAAAAGGCCAAACCTTTCCTGGCTGGAGTAATTATCATTATTACTTTTATCACCATATTGTGCTTTGTCAGTCATTATTTAAAGCAGTACAAACAAATAATAGTATCCTTCTAGAATGTAACTGTAATGTGTACTAACTTTAGCAGTGCCAGTTTAAAAAACATTAGCTAAACACATAACTTTAGACACTGGGCAGACGAAGGTCGCTTATAACTGAAAACACAATTTGAAAATATCTGTAAAATAACTTAAAATTTCCATGAAAATAAATGCAGTTCCAGCTATGATACCAATAGCAATGATGGAGTCAAATGTTAGTGAGTCACCTGCTGCTACTGAGCCATATGAAGAGCTGAAAGCTTTGAGAGTACTGCAGACATAGGCGCGTCTACTCCCTGGTGCTCTAGGGCTGGAGCACTCACAGTGAAAAAATGGTGGGTGCTGAGCACTCACTGGCAGCCCCTCATCTGCTCTCCCCCTCAGCACTTCCTGCCCGCCGGCGGGACCCATGGATCAGCGCCTCCCCCTCCCTCCCCAAGGATCCGGAGTGCTCAGGAGAGAGGGCAGAACTGGGCGGGAAGGGGCAGGGTGGGAGTGGTGCAGGGGCAGGAAGAGTTGGGGTGGGGCTTTGGGGGAAGAGGAGGAGTGTGGCAGGGCCTGGAGCAAAGCTGAGGGTCGAGCACCCCTCGGCACTTTGGAAAATCGGCACCTGTGACTGCAGAGACATGTGAAACTGGATAGACCAAAGTACTAAAGAATATATTGTAAAGAAAATCTTGCTCTAGCAAGATATACTACAGTAAATAGACTTATAGTTTCCCCTTCCATCTTTAACAGTCATGAATTTGTTCCCGTAGTTACTTATCTGGAATAGCTAGAGACTGAATCAGGAAAAAACCTTCACTTTGGTTCTCCTACAGGATAACACAGTATGCTATTGTTAGTTAGGTCACTTGGATTCCTCCTGTTAATCTTTTTAATAAGGAGACTTCCTTTTGACTGAAGTTTTAGAATTGGTTATACTAATCTTTTAGATGGTTAAAGCATATGCGATAGAGCCAAGCAATGATTGTCAAGGAAATATGACTTCTCTGTAGCAAATGCATTTCTTGCCGATCAAAAGACTACACTCTAAAAGTAGTCTTTTAAAAAAAAAGGCATAAAACAATGGTCTTAACGAAAAACAAGCCTGATGCTTCCTGTCTGGTGCAAAACACTTATTGACTTGACCTCAATGTTAAATAAATTAAACAAGTATTTTACAATTAATTGTGTATCATTATCGCCAAAAGTAATTTTTATGACATTTTGCTAGGTCTTGAGGGAATTTAATTTATTCATGTCTCTGATTAAATCAAACCACCCTGAAGCAGATATTGATTCATATTGCCAATACCATTATGAACATACATGGTGTGATCATTGTATTACCATAACGTCTGTAGGCAGGGTCAGGTTAGGATGATTACTGGTGCCTAGTATAGCAACACAGTGGAAAATATTTAAGCAGTTTTGAAATGTAGTTTGTGCAAATAAATATATATATATAAATATATATATGGAGCTTATATTACTAAAAAAATTACGTTTATACACACATGGTTAAGTAAATTTATTTAATTTTGGCTACATCCATGAAGTATTTCAGGATTCCCAGCCAATTGTAACAGTAAAGATACTAGTCGGTGCTATATACAGAAAACTTCTCAAAAGTATTTGGGTTTTACGTGTACATTTGTTTTGTAAGGGACATTCAGCATGACAAATATATCCTTAGTCTTAGGTCGCTATGTTGTTCAGTAAAACTATCACCTCTGCTTTCCTTTCTGGGTGATACAAAATTTGAAAACAATTGCAATTCCTTAAAACCTATTCATGAGACACTTAATTGCATTTCACAATCCATTACTGCTTTGATTTAATATTTCCGTTTCTGAACCTATTCCAATATCTGTGGTAAAGACGACATGGTGGTTTCTCCTTCTGTTCTTCGCAAATTTCAGCTATAAAATATATCTCCATGACAAAATAAAGTACACAGTCTCTTCTACTTAATTTTCTGCTCAGTTCTACCCATGCTGTTTCTTACCTCTTCTTCTAACCAGTCATTGTACTGTACAATGGTGGACATTGCGACATCTGCACCTTTCATATAAAAGGTGATTTCTCCAGTAGATTCATCCTGCAATTTTAGAAAAACAGTAGAAGAAATATTTTGTCCATATTGTTTAATCAAAATGACCGTATCTTCAAAGCAATCCGCTTATACTTTAATACAGTATAACAAATTTGAAATAGCCAATAGCAGTGACCATACCCCTTTAACATATACATAGCACCTTTAATACAAGTTCTCAAAGCACTTTACAAAAAAATCAGCACGATTTATTACCCAATTTAATTAATTTTATCCATAAAAATGTGCACACCTGTTGGGGCATATTCACAACTAAAATCCACAAACTGATAGAGTAAACTGACTGCACCACATTTTATATATCAAGGGAAACCGAGGAAGAGAGGCAATGTCCCAAATTTTCAAAAAGTGATCTATAATTTTGGGAGGGTTCAGTTTTTGGGTGTCCAACTCTAAGGTCTGATTTACAGAGATGCTGAACACTTACGATTCCAAATTAAGTCAATGCAAGATACAGGTGCTTAGCATTTTTTAAAATCAATCCTTAAATAGCTAAAAGTTGGTTGCTCTAAAAATGAAGGCAAAATTACAGGGGTCACTTTTGAATAGTGGGCCTAAATGATTTGCCCCAAAAAACCCGAAGTACCACAGTGGCAGAATTGAAAATAAAGCCTGGATTTCTTAACTCCTAGACCCTGTTCTAACTACTGGCAGGTTCTGCCTCTTTTGTGGTATACAGCACAAATACATTTCTGTATTAAGGCTGCCACCTTTCCCTCAGATACATAAGTCTTCACATTAAGATTATAAATAGGGCTGCTGATTTTAGTTTTTAACTGATAACACCGACAAAACACTCCCAATTAAAAATAAAATTAGTGTTTATCCAATAAACACTGGAAATGGTTATTTGTATCTAAAGGCCTATCTGCATGGAACAGTAACACGGACCCCAGTAACAGGGGTGTGATTTATAAAACATTCATACTATGAAAAAGCCCTGAATTGTGGACACCTAAATAAAACTCAAAAACCGCTCAAAATAAATGAAGCCCTAAAGAAAAAAAAAGAAAAACCAGAAGCCCTGGTGTATTATACATTATTATTTGTATACTATAAAATGCTGGCTAGGTGCTTTGAAAATGGAAAGGAGGACTATATTCCCACCCAGAAGTGCTTACAATCCAGTTAGACAATAGAAAGAGGTAAGCTGGAGATATTGTATACTTCAAGGAGTTGCACTGTATTTTAACGAAAAATAATTTGATACAATGATACAGTAATAAAAAGTTACATAATATCTCTCAAATTGTTATTCCACAATTTATAAATCACTTTCTTAATAAAGTCTAAAGATATTTTTGTGCAGCTGCACTTCCCCAAAAGTGACTGGTAATATAATTATCAATTAAACTTTATGACCACAAATCATTGCTAAACTTTTTGAAAAATACACTTTATTTTACAACCAGGTTCTAAAAATCAAAAATAGACAACAGAATTGCCAGCTTCTGAGGTCAGTCCTTTTGTTATCAAAGTATTTCCAACTTTGTTTTACAAAAACAATCCTAATTCAATTTATTCTTCCTTGTATTACTATGGAGTATTTTTGGTTGCTGTGGTTGAGGTTGTTTCAACATTTCCCTTAGGAACCTCTATTTCTAGCACTTTGGCCAGGATCCACGAAGGGACCTAGGTATTGCAATGCTGAGTGTTGCAATGCCTACCTTTCAGGTGCCTAGAAAATCACAGGAACAACACTGCAATCCACAACACCTGAAAATGGAACAGCTTCAACAGGAGAGACTGAGGGAGTCCTACATCAGAATATCCCATAGCTCACTTGTTAGACCATTCTCCTGAAGAGTAGGAGTCCCCTTTTCACATCATTTCTCTCCCCTCAGGCAGAGGGGGAACTGAAACTGAGTCTCCCATATCCCAGGCAATTGCTCTAACTACTGGGCTATAAGTTATAAGGTAGGCACCACCACTACCACCAGCCAGATTTTGAATAAGACCTACTCTAGTAGGCGGCCTCTGAGCAGGCCTACCTGATTGGACCCTGTACATGAGATAGGCAGGTGAATGTCTATCTTCCCATGGTTTGTGGGCCACTCTGGAGCATACAAAAGAGATAAATACCCGGGGGGGGGGCAGCAGTACACATGCCAAGATGTAAAAATCTTAGGTGCTTAGAGATTTTTTACCCTGAAAACTTAAGCGCCTACAGAGTTAGGAGTTATTAGGATCATAGTGAAGACTAAAACCGGGACATGTGCCTCTAAACTTCAGACCTAGGGAATGTTTACACTGCAATTAGGCACATGGCTGGCCTGTGCCAGATGATTTGGGCTCATGGAGCTCAAGCTAAGCGGTCTGTTTAACTGAAGTGTAGACTTCTGGGCTTGGAATGGCACCCAGGTTCTCGGACCCTGTGAGATAGGAGGGTCCAAGCTTGGGCTGCAGCCCAAACCCGGAAGTCTACACGGCAATTGAAGAATCCCGTAGCCTGAACCCTGGGAGCCTGAGTCAGCCCTGGGTTTTTAATTGCAGTGTAGACATATCCTTAGGCACCTAAGTACCTTTGTGGATCTGGGCACTTGTGTCTCGGGCACTGTTGGTCATTAACTTGCCCCTGTATATTAAAGTACATTTGGTACTTGAATATTACTCTTAAATCTTGGAATGTTAACAGAACTATAATAGTACAATGGGGAAATTAAAACTGGAGTTTTAGGCTGTGATTGTGGAAGCTGCTCTATGCATGAAGTATTGACGTCAATGTGGCCCCATGTTGTTGGAGAGTTCCGCCTAAATGGAGCACCTTGCAGCAGAGACCTTGTCTTAATTTTCTAAAGTATCTTGTTGAATATTTTGTTGACAAATGAGTGTTATTTACAAATCTTTCAAGTTTTATATTTGAAAAGTTTACAAAATATCTAAACTATACATACTTTGAAATGTTCACATTTATATTGAATAAACAGGTACACTGTTAAAAAAAACCTCTTAGTAAGTAAAAAACAATTTAAAGAATATTCAAAACATTTACCCGGACTATGATTCCCATCCGTTTGCTCTCAGATGTGAAGGGGAAAACTTGAAGAATATAATACGTCAGAATTTGTCCTCCTGGACTCTTCAGTTGCATTGAGGTCAGATCCCTGTTAACCAGAGTAAGACCAACACTCTCTGTCCATTGTACCAGAGCTACCTAAAGAAAAGCACGTTGAAGTGTTAAAGGTCAATTATACCCTTGTGTAAACTACACTAAAGCCAAACAACTGACTTCAGGTTAAGGGTCAAGACTTTCCCTAAGACACTAAGAAAAACAAATCTCATGTACAGTGCTACAGAATTTAAGCATGGAAATATTTTTGTATAAGATGACAAAACAACAATAATGGTATGTGTATTTTTATAAACTCACTATAAAGCATACAAACAGGTTTATTTGAGTTTATTTCTTATACACAGAAATTCACTTATTTCTTATTCACTGAAAAGAGGTTGTACCATCATTAGAGTGTACTGTGTAGAAATATTTTTCTTTAACAATTCTCATACTAAAATGGTTTTACTAAAGGAATGTGTTCATTTAGAGTTAACAGAAGACATACCAAAGGGTGTATGCAAAACATAATAAATAAATCTGTTTTCTACAATGTTCAAAAAACATTAATAAAAAACCAATGAATACAAAGTAATGAGAATAATTCCGTGTTAAATATTTTTTGTAACTTTGTGGTTTCATAGATGTTTACTTATTATAATTTTTAAACAGACAACATAAAGCTTGTATTACTTAATGTTTTTCAGCATATTGTAGTTACTTAAACTTAAAAGTTGATTACTTTTCTTATAAAATATACTATATCTGGGTTTCTGCCTAGTAAACCACATATGAAACAACCCTTTACAAATCTAGATCAACCAAAAGTGCTTAGAAAAGTAGTTTATTTTCCTAAGGGTGATGACAGGGAGGACTGCTGCATTGTACAAATTTCATAAACACTGGCTAAAATTAATTCCATTGCATCTTAAATGCACACCCTAGGGAACTGCAAAATAATTGTTGAGAACTTCATATTTTTCCTCTAATGAAGCAGCAATTTTGAAAAGTTGCTAAAAACTTAGTAATATGCTGCTTACCTTCTGTTTTGTGCACAGTGTTCTTTACATACTGTGGTATCCTATTTTTCAATAGTGTTATAATGACCATTGGAATTATTTAGCCAAATGTTTTTAAGTTAGGAAACTTGCTTTATCACTCTTTGATATACAAAAACATTCCATATTCTTTTAATTGGTAATATATGCTAATAGATTTATCCTCCAAAATTCTACTCCTCTGCCCCCTCCCTATTTATCAAACCTCACCATGAGCTGGATTAGGTGTTTAGTTGCCTTTAAAAATCTAGCCCTAAGTTTTTAAGAATGAAACTGACTATTGTACTGAGGGCCTTCATAAGTGGGTCCTTGTACAGGGCCTCTGCATTGGGGTCAATTTTGTTCCCAAAAGTTAAACCTAAACTGGCATAAAGCAGTACTGAAATCTTCAGCTGGCATCAATTGTCATAGCTCCATTGACTTCAGTGGAGTCATGACAATTCATGCCAGGTGAGAATCTGCCCCTAGGTGAGTAGATCACTTTATGTAGCCCCTTATGGGAAGTTAAATTAGAAGGAGGTGGCCGGAGTGCTCTAACAAACTAATACAGGATGTTGTCAGTGCCTGTAAATTCACTGTAGGCACCAATAAATGAAAATATGGAAAAGAGATGGTTACTGGAGGAGAATAAGAACATTTTAAAAACAACATTGTTAGTTCCAAAATCACAGTGAAAGTCTATTAAAGATTTTCTTCTACAATAAAACTACCACAAAAGCTGCAAATGATCCAATACTCCCAAGGTTAATTTTCAATTTTCACATGAAAGGTTACTATTACATTCTGACCTGTAAATTGCATCTTTCTGCTAATACCCTATCATCTCATTTGTGTCCCTTTGCAGCTAGGACTTGAGTGTTCTATATTTGGTGACTCACATCTGTTTATTATTTAGTTCATGCTTGGCTTCACAGACCATTTGAGTTAGCAGTTTGTAACACAGTCATTTTAGATTATACCTGGGCTACAACCCTATGAAGTTTGTTTAGAATTGATCACTAGTGGATCACAGCTGGATAATATGGCTCAAGAATCAACTGTGTGGGTGAAAGGCTTCAACTTAAGATAATCATGTTAACTTTAAACTGGTACCAGCCAGTTAAAACATGTGTTTGACCAACAGGACCCTGACAGCATTGAGAATGATATTGTTAAGTCCTAGCTTCAAATACCCAGAGTTCTCTAATATTCCTAAGTTGATTCTCCAAATATTGTTCTGTGCATGCGAAAACAGGCTGTCCTCCTGCAAGATCTCATGCCTGAACTAAAGGGCTAACTTCCATCAAAGAAAGGCTTAACCTCACTCTTCTTATCTTCCTGTTTGCTCCAATTCTGTACTTGGGTTTCAGTCATAGGCAGCCTGGGGGTCCATGGGGAAAAAGTGTCAAACTCTTTCTGAAGACTTAAAGATTGCTGTACAAAATAACCAGCAAAGGTCTGGATCAGCTGCACAAAGGAATTCAAAGCAGAGAAGAATGCTTATACAGGGAAATAAATTTTACTAAATAGGACAGTGTGGGCAGCCTAGTCTCTAAAACAAAACAAACAAAAAATCCCCACAAAAACCAAAAAATCAACCCCTTCCCCCAGCAGGCTGCAAATTATTTTAATTAGAGTTAGTCTTAGTTGTGTTGTGTTTAACTTTACCATTTGAAGAGCTTAACCTCTCTAATATGCTTGATTTTATACTTACATCATTATAAAGCTGAACTGCTCTTTTCTATTTAGTGTTAATTTGAGGTTTGGCACGTCAAATGTTTTGGATCAGATAATTTGTTTCTTTAGAAAAAGTGGTAAGAATAAATATACACACTCTCAAGTTGAAAATGTATATAGATGTTAGTAGTTCAACCTTAAAAGGACACAAACTCTCTACATTTTACAAATAAAGCAGATACCTTATTTGCTTATGCTAAGATTTTTAAAAATAGGGAGTCTAATCTTGGGCTCCTAAATTAATGTTTCTGCACCTAAGTAAGAGGTCTGATTTTCAAACATGCTGAACACCTGTATTTTCTTTTGATGTCAATAGGAGCTGCTTGGTTTTCATCACTTTTAAAAATCAGGCCACTAAATTAGTATCTTAACATTAGGATCCTATTTTTAAAAATTTGGGGGTTAGCATATGTTACAGATGTATATATATAGCATATTTAGCAAATATACATACTATATTTTGGCTAATAACTATGAGAATTTGGAGTTCTTATTTTGGGCACCACACAGTTCCCATATTTTCTGTCATAGCAATAAGAACACATTAAAAGAGACTAAAAAATAAAAACAAACAATATTTAAGTTACATTCCTTATTTCATACTCTCCTGACTTATGAAAATTAGATTTGAATGCTATACTTGGTTTTGCTTTTTCAATATAACATTGATTTAATATATATTTTTGAATGCAGAATACCTTTGTTAATACAGACATTTCAGTGCTAAAAATATAATGACCAGCTGCAAAGAGGGCGGGGCGGGGGAGATACACAGAAGTGTTAATAGAAGAATTGTAGAATTGGCATGAATACTCAAACTGGGTATTTGAAAATATATCAGTTATGTGGTGAATACCAGCGGAGGGCAAGAGGAAAGGCCATACCAACATATCCCCTGCCTTTGGGGCAGTTGCCACTCTTCTGGGGCTTACTACTGCAATTCTATTTCCTTTCCTCTGCATCACTCTTCTGAAACTCTAACAGTAAAATTCACTTTCTCTGTAGCTTCTGAAGCATGATGCATTTTGAGGTACAAATACCAAGGAAAGCCTTAGAGCACAAAGTGAATGAAGCTGCAGTAATGGAACATGATGGAGAAGAGCTGCTGGTGATGGCTATTGCCACCAGCGTAGCAGAATGTCTCTTTCCCCATCCCTTCATGGGAATTGGGAATGAGCATCAGAAACAGGTATTACTTTTTTTTTAATGTATTCATTTCAGAATTAATAAGCTGATCCAGTAATCTAAGTAGTCATAACAGTCATGTGAATTCAGATGGGCTAATTTGCTATCAGTGGTTACTGTTCCACCTAAAATGGTCTGTGTCTATGGATACTGTCCCTCTCCATCAGTAGCGAAATAATTCTTAAAGTAGTATCAAGTGGCCGCCCAGCCTGAAGGACAAGCAATAAAAGTGATTTTACCAAGTACTTTTAAGGCAAAACCAAATACTTTCCTTGGCATTTTAGAATGGGGTAACTAAGGAACAGACATGCCAAAGCTTACAAAGAAAGTTGCCTCCAACCTAATCTCTGAGGAGGCAGACCCATATCTAGGATAGAGTGACTCTTATAACAGTTACTCTTATGATAGCTGTACTTATCTAGAACAGCAGAACCAGACTAATTATGCTTACCTCCTTTTGTAGTGTTTTAAGTGTTTTGAGATTTTTTCATAAGAAAAAAGCACTACACTGACTGCAATGCAATGTACAATGTCTTGGCCAGCAAGCACAATGGGCTAATAGGTTAGGCATTAACTGCATTACAAAGAAACCTGTATTTCAAGTTGGCATTTAACTTAGTAGGACATTTAGTATTTTTACCAACATGAGGAGTGAAGGCAGACTGTACTGTTGCATGACTGTGTGGCTGACTTAGTGAATGCGCATATCTTGTGAGGTACATGCAAAACGAGGCAGGGCTCCACAAGAGCCATTAGTAGCTTGCACAACACGTCACACTCCTTTCATTTAATAATTTGGCAACCTAGCTATCCTGTCTATTTAAATCATGTATCATTTGCCTAGCAAAAGCACAAATTGAAAGATGTAAAACTTTACTGGAAGTTTCCAGAAAACTCCGTAAAAATAGATAAGGTTGTTAAATGAGAACAATGTAGTTACCTATCACATCAGTCATAAAACCCTAGTATTTATTAAAGATAAGAAAATGAATGATTAAGGAATCATAAATCTTACACTGCACATACAACAAAACATTATTCTAATCAAGTAATAAAATGCATATTTTATAACAGCTGTCTTACTTCTAACCTAAAATAAATACTATTCTTTCATCAATCTCAAAATATAAATAGCTTTTTGAAAAAGAAATAAAATGCATACATGTACACACAGTTGTCACACTGATCAGCCTGAAAAACTCAATCTACATAATTTTATTATTAATCACTCATGTACTACATTTTCCCCACTAACTTTCATCTGTAACTTTATTCTTAGGAAACAGCAGTAACAAATTCTTTACCACAAAATTATGTACAGATATTAGCTGTTAATATTCCTATTTAACAAGTTAAGAAAGATACTTAAAAAAAAAACAACAACAACTAAGCCTCAAGTCAACAATGTATTAGTCAGAGTTAAGGTTGATGTTTTTGATGAAATATGCATTGTTCAAGATATGCGGGAGAATGAAACAGACCCCGCAACGGATTTTTAAGTGCAAAGCCTAGCCATTTGGGTGCGAGGAAGAGTCAGAGAAGCCTCATCTCTTTTCTTGTTTCATCTTCACAGAGGAACAATCTTCACATGAATTCTGGTAAGAAGAGGTGGAAAGAAGGCTTCAGAGCAACTGAGCCTGTCTTTCCCTTCCCCTCTCAGGAGCTCAGGCTGCCTATCCAAATACCCACTACCAGCTGAGACTGGTAACACCTTTATAACCTGATAAGAACAATACATTTGTTTGTTAGTTCTGGGTGTTGCATAAGATTTCTGTTCTTAACTATTCCTCTCCACATTTTTATGTGATTAGTTTTTATTAATGATGTGATATTTAACTAGTGCTTATGCAGGTTTTTTTTAAAAAAGGATGTTGTCTCATTGCCAAACCCTATGACTCCTTTGCAACACTCCAGCAATGCAGAGTAGCTGGAAATGCAATATTTTGGTACAGTTGGTCGGAAAACCAAGTTTCCATTTCGAGGGAAAATCTGACATTTTGAATTTTCCTTTAGTCCTGAACTGGGACAAAAAGTCAGTATTTTGAAATTTACTTCAGAATGGAAATTGCTAAATATTTCATTTCGGAAACATCAAAATAACTATCCATTTTTTTTATTTTGATAATGTCAAAACAAACTATAAACTACATACATAATAAAATATTAAAATAAAAGTCAGAACAAAAATAAATTCTAAATGAAATATTCCATTTTGATTCAAAATTTCAAATTTTTTCTGCAGGAAATTTTGTTGAAATTGACACATTCCTGTAAAATGTTTTAATTTTGAGAAAGTAGCATTTTCCAATTAAAGTAGCTGTTACAGTGAATTTTTTTCAGCCAGTTCTAATTTCTGGTTACTTGGAGATCCCTTGATGTTTCCAGTTCTAGATGACACCTCCCTCCCCCAGTGCTTGGCATAGTGGACATAACCAAGGAAGGGGGATATCTGGAGCACTGCTCTGTTTTGGAGTTCTCCAATTGCTAGAATGGCCCACAGGGGCTGTTACACCTGGTGCAAGGTAGGGTATGAACATTTTGAACTGGGGGTGTAATTTCCAGTTTGAGGAGACATATTCACATTAGCTGTGATCTAGCTAGTGTGCTAAAAGGAAGCGTAGCCACGGCAGCATGAAGAACTAGCTGCCTTGAGTACATACCCATCTGAGAACCTAGGATGTATTCAGGGCAGCTAGACCCTCCCATAGCTCACATCACAGAAGCTACACTCTATGTTTAGTGCACTAGCTCAATTAGCACTAACACAGGTATGTTGCCTTGAGCTGGGAATCATATTCCCAGCTCAAAGTGTACTCATACTCAAAGAGATACCCTAAGGTTGCTATTACTTGCTTTAAGCATTGAATCAGAACACGCAACCACAGGACTGAGGGCATAAAGCTAGATCCCCTCTTGCTTGTCTCCTCTCTTCTCCCCACTCACTTTTGGCCCTGCATTGTGAAGCACATGGTTGGATACAAGGATATAGCTCACTGCTTTGGGTTTTGCAACAGATTATATCTAGATGGCATTCTATAACATAGTTAGATAGCTTGGATAAGTTCAGATAAAGTTGAGCTATGCATGTAAACTTTTGGATGGTGATCTGAATCAAACATATCTAATACTGTAAAAAGTGTACGGTATATCTCAGATTTAAACTGTTGCCTCATCTTGGCAATGAGAAAACGATAAGATGTTTCTTGAAACCACATTCAAATACCTCTTCAGACAGAGGCATGTAACTACTCTAAATCTTTCAGATAATATTTGCTCAGTGTACTTTACAGCCCATGAACCAAACTCCACTTTCAGTTAAATCAGCATAAATTGCAAATAACTTCACTGCAGCCAACAGAGTTACTTGCAATTTACACAAAATCAACCTGCTATACAAAGGATACACAGGGTACGTACACACCATTTTAAAATTAAGACTATTCTTTGAGACTAGGTGGAGGTGGGGGGAGAATTTTTTCTCTAATACTGAGTGTTTCCAACTGTTCAAGTTATTTTCTATAAAGATTTTGGGGAATTCTTCCCACTTGTTCAGCAACAGTTCAGATGATTCCAATTAGCAGTGAAGAATACTCAGAGACTGAATTCCCGTTAATATTTACAAATGACGATTTAGTGATTGACATTTTTTATTATTTTTAATCAGGAACATTCATGGTTAAATATAATCAAATGATTAACTTAAAACGACAATCTGATCATCTGGGAAAACGCCAGTCAATATTCAAGATAGGGTATGGAGTAGTTATTCTTTGTGGGTCTCGAAGGTCATTGAAGTGATGGTTTTATGCTACTGAATAATTTGCTCTTCACAAATACATTGACAAAACAACATAGTTAGTCTTGCTTCAATAAGCACACACACAAAAATGAATTAAACAATACAACATGTCTCATACATTACAGCTTTACTTTTGTAAACACAAAAGCTGCTTCACTACGGGCATATCATTTCCCTTTTCAAATGATCAGCTTTGTATCCTTGTAATTAATTTTAGCAACTCTTATCTCTTGCACATTAACATTTGAATGAGATGACTGGTCATATCTTACTGTAACATTTAAATATTCCAAATGTTGGAATTAGATGTTTGGGAGTAGAACAATGCAGGAAAACGCATAACCAATAAACAAGTACTAGATGAGAGTAAGCAGTCATTAAAAATCATGACATATCTATCTTTCTTGACCAAAGGAGGCCAAAGGTCTTGAAAGGCTCCTGTTCATAGCATGCCTCTGAATTACTTGGGTCTGTGACCTTTGTACTTTATTGCTTTATCTACTTAGTTTATATCCTTTTATGATTGTTCATTAGATTAGCACGGGCTTTCCACAAGTGATGTGGACATACACTTATGATAGCTGAGCAAGAGTTGTTTTAGATTTTGTCAATGACTTTCCTAGCGTGTACCCATTGTTTGCTATGCTGTAGCTATAGAGGACAGAAGTGATAGACAAATGAAACTTTCCACTTTTACAGAGAAAATGAAATATTGATCACTTATCATAAGAAAGAATGAGCCTGGCATAAGTAGGGTTCACATTAAGAATACAAAATCAGTTATTTATCTCAGGCTACTCTAAGACAATGACTACATATTTTATGGTGAATGTATCTACTCCTAAATGTGCATTTGTGTCACAATACCATATATAAATGGGATTGTGAAGAATTTCAAATGAATTCATCATGTCAACTCATTAAGTCTGTAATTTGTTTTCATTAGAATATTTAAATGTTTCCTGTGTTTTCCCACATGGAAGAACTGTTTATAGTTAAATTGTCTATAATTTTTCATGTAATGTCTCTTACAAAAATGACAAACACTAGATTATATAAGACAGAAGGCCACCAATAAAATAACAATCTTCAACAGAATACAATCACTCCAGATCCATAAGCAAAATCTAAGAGAGCAGAATTGTAATACTGAGGAAGTACAATGTATAAAACTGGTTAAGTCTATTAAATGATAATGTTGTTTATTAACAAAATGTGTTGTGATAGGTCAATGCTGAGGTTAAACAGAAAACATCAATTGAACCATTTCCCTAAATAAAGCTCCAGGGTGCAATATTCAGAGCACTTTATTCAATAAAAAATGCTTTTAAAATGGTACTTTGGTGATTGGGAAACATTGGCATCATCTGTCAACCTAACTGCAGGAAAGTTCAATAAGCTAAATAATGAACCATTTACATTATTTTCCTTAGGCTCCAGTGATTTGCAAACATTGCATCAATAGAGCTCTTTAAAAAATTATGATAAAGACCTCCTAGTCTTTCACTTTCCACTTTTTTTTTTTTGGTCATGTTGAAATGTTTACATTATTTAAATGTTTTTGTGGCTTCATAGTGATTTTTTACCCAATAGCAATATCCTATTAAATTAAATGATAACGTGTTTGATATACTAATTTTACTAGTTTCAAAGAGAGGCAAATTAATTTTAAAAGATAAAAAAACACTTAGGACTGTATCTTCAAAAGACAGTTGGTGAGTGATTTTGCTTCATTAGTTTGTAGTTTGAATTCACAAGTTTGGGTGAATGAATACATGGCCCTCCTAAGATGTACAACTATGGCTCCTCTCCCTTAAAACCAGTCTACACCATGCCCCCTTCCAGCCCCATGTTGTCTTCAGGGCCGGCTCCAGGCCACAGCGCGCCGCAGGGGGCGCTCTGCCGGTTGCTGGGAGGGCGGCAGGCAGCTCCGGTGGCTGCAGACGGTCCGCTGGTCTCGCGGCTCTGGTGGACCTCCCGCAGACCATTGGAATTATTATTATTATTAGCGTCAGGTCCACCGGAGCCGCGGGACCAGCTGACCGTCCGCAGAAACGCCTGCGGAAGGTCCACCAGGAGCCTCAGGACCGGTGAGCGGCAGAGCGCCCCCTGTGGCGTGCCCCCGTGCTTGGGGTGGTGAAATTGCTAGAGCCGGCCCTAATTGTCTTCCACTACTTTCCTTCCTCCTCTTCCCTTCAAACTGTGAAGTCTCATTCCCATGTGAGGCAACTCTCACACACTCAGCCAGCTAGTTATTTTGATCCAGTTCTCCCTCAACTGGAAAATCTCCCTTCCTGCTCTTCCATCAGCTTCCAGTCCTGTTCCTGAGCCACCTGGCCCAGCATCAACAATTTCCTATGACCACACTCCCTACTGCTCCTCCGCACCATATCAGTAACACAGGGCCTGCTTCTTCTACCCTTTGAGCCCAGCATTAATCCAATAAGCTCCTGATTTCCCTTCGACCCTTCATTTAAAATCCACCATTTGTCTTTTCAGCACCCATCAAACTACTCTTCCTCTCTGCTAGGTCAAATTTCTACCTACCTTCAGAAGTCAAGCACTTTCATGCTATCCTCAAATTCTTACACTTGCCCCCATCCACTAGACAAAAGTGGAGCTGTGCTCTTCTATAGCAAGTTTTTCAGGCTCCACACACAACTTCCACATGGGCACAATTTGCAAAGGGTTACTGTCTGGGTTTCTATTCCTGTGATTTAGGACATTCTTTGTTTCCAGGGTCAAAGAAGCATTACATCCTTAGTCATCTCCTCTTTATATTTAGTTATTTTCTTATCTAAAAAAATCCATTTTTATGATGTTTTACAGTATCTTTCTTCCTCAGTGTTTTGAGGTATTTGGTAGCCTAGAATATGATCCAACAATCAATATGCAAATATGGTAACACAAATTATATATTTATAATAAATTCCAAACATGACTGGTATGCAGAAACACAATTTCTGCTTATCTCCATTCATCGAGATCATATACATTACGTAAACCCATAGAAATGCCTACAACTGATTGTGGATTATTGATTATATACCCAAAGCAGGATGTCTGAAATCCTACCTTGATTTTAATCTTAAGGAAAGGGATGAATGCCTTAGCCAGTTATCCATATGGGTTCACTTTACAGTTCCTAGACCCTATGGACAGTCATTATAGCATATGAAATACCCACAAGTCATGCTAGTTGGCTCTATATGAAGCACTTGACAATAAATATAAGGAGGACAAAGTTTCCTAAAAATACTATTTGTAATTTGTTTCTACAATGAAAAAGTGTGACTTGAGCAGCTAGAATAGTGCTGATATTTTATATGATGAAATATTTAATATTTATGTAACACTTATAGCAAGCACAGTAAAATATCCACTGCAGCCTCTAGGCACTATTAACACTTACATGGAGATAGACCTATCTCAGAACTGGAAGGGACCCTAGCAGGACCAAGTACTGATTTTTGCCCCAGACCCCTAACAGGCCCCCTCAAGGATTGAACTAGGTTTAGCAGGCTAATGCTAAACCATTGACCTATCTCTCCCCCCATACATATTTCTTTAAATATACAAATCATATTTGACTCCTCACGTTTGCTTATGGAGATCTAAATTAGGATAAAAAATATGCTACTTTGTATTTTTATTTCTCACACAAGGTACAACTAATATATTTCTAACTGTCATTCTATGGGTCACTTCTATGGAATTTTGAATCCTGTGCCTTGTGTCACGCCCATGAATATACTCCTTTGAAGAATTTTATCAGCTAACATGGATAATACATTTAGGCCCTGATTCAAGAATGCATCCCTATTTAGCGCAGCACTTAAGCATGTATTTAACTTTGATCAGATGCAGAGTACCATTGACATCTGTGGGACTTGAGCTTAAGACTTAATTGATTGAAATGGAATTTAATCACATGCTCAAAGTTAAGCATGTGCTTATGTCCTTTCCTGAATTTGAGCTTTAATTTGTGCTGAACATTTTAAAACTTTGGCTAAATCCAAGGCTTTCAGGTTGTCTACTGTTGCTTGAACTAAATGGCCTCTATGCATAGATTTTTTTTTTAAATCCATTTGTGCACCTAATGAGTAGTGTCACCCACCGCTCCACTCATGTTTGTGAGGGGGAATCTGTTTCTTTGTCATTGTGAGTCTAGATTTGTAACCCTTTAGAATGTCTGTTGCATGACTATATTCTGGAGCAAGGTCCTGAAAATCAATTTACACATCCAACTATTGACTTTACCAAGTGCAGTACTTTCATATCAAACCCACAAAGTTGATTCCACAACTTGACTCAGTCAAACAGTTAAGACCAACTCTAAGTACAAAATATCAGACCTTTCCTCCATCAAATCAGCATATTATTTTCTTTCCTCTATATGTTTATAGTAATCAACTTTTTTTGTGAACTCCTCCCCCCCACAAAAAATACTAATTCACTCAAAGTTCTCTTTTTCTGTTAAATATATATATATTTTTTTTTAGAAACAATGTTACTCACAAACTAAAACATTTTAACATGGCACACTAACCTCATCAGGACTAGAAGCCTGGTAAGTTCGATTTTCATCACTGAAGTTCTGATCCACTTCTGCATATTCTGTTTCTCCATTCACTCCAGCATGGGATTCATATACTGGGGTGACATTATGACACAAAGCAATAGCTTTCACTGCTTCATGTATCCGACTGCTGACAGTCTTGCGTACCTTGGGTGCTGAAGACTGCACTTTTCTGGAAGGTGTCGAGCTGGTACTGTTTCCACTAGATTGGGAATGCATCTTTAAAACATAATAAACACACACCCAAGGCAATGAATAATGAATAAATCCAAAAAAAGAAAGAAACTAGACGAATGTCAATGTACACCTGAAAAATTACCCCTTGAAAACAACTGTATGAAGGAACTGTTTCAATCTACTTGTGAGTTCCATGCTTGTGATCAAACCACCATTCCAATAGTTGGCAGCTTTTGGCTTTGAAGAGACCCAGGAATATGCAAGGGGTGTTGCACCTTAGTGCTGATCTATACTGGCAGAGCAATGTGCATATGCAGACACAACATCAACCTACTAAGCCTGTCTCTTTTCAGAGCTATCACTCTCCTACTTTTTATGTATTTTAATTTGAGTCTACTTGCATTAGAGGAGCAAATGCATTTTTCAATAATCTGCTATCATCTGACAATGTATTATAATTATTCCATTCTAGTTTTACAGGTCACCTTTCCCAGGACTTTAAAATATCCATTCAGTCAACAAAGTTAAAGCAGGTATCTAATGAAAGGGGCTACTTAAAACAGCTCTTGTTTTGATCCCTGACACTGTGGGCCACAGAGCTCTCCTCTTCTCCTGTAAAACCCTCCTCAAAACCCACCTTTTCCTACAATCCTTCAAAATTATAAGCCTCTAATTCGGTCCTTTTAAAATAAGAACTGCACTTTTAAGCCAGTAACTAACTGGATGTGCATGGAACCACCAAAAAAAATGACAAGCTTTTTCTCTGTATTTCTTCCTTACCCCTTTCTCTCCCATGCATGTTGTTTTCTCCTTTACAATTTAGTCTTCCTGTGATCAATTAAGAATAGAAGTTCTTTACGACGGGGACTATGGCTAAGATTTTGAAAAGTGACTAGTGTTAGTGTGCATCAAGTTTTAGGTGTCCAACTAGAAACATTGAAAAGGAGCTTGCTTTTCAGAGGGTGGATGCCCAGGACTTTCTGAAAATCAGGTTCCTTTAATATGTGTCTAGTTGGACACCCCAAAATGGAGATACCTAAAAATCACTAGTCTGTTTTGAAAATCTTGGCCCATGTCTATTTCTTTGCCTCTAAAGCACAATATACACCTTTGGAACTATATACAAATTACTGATTTTACATGTTAATGAAACATATTTCTATATGAATTAACCTAGTTCATGTAACAATTGCTTTTATTTCAGCATGAAAATTTTTCTGGCTTGGGCAGGACAGAAAAATCTAAATGTAAAAGCTATCCATTTGGCAGGTAGCAAAGAGAATAAGAGTATCCATTTCCCTTTAAAATCATGTTGCTGTTACAGTAACCACCAATTTAGCACCATAGTTCATGTTATACTCCAGCCATGCTCAGCTGAACCTAACTGCATTTATCTCTGAGGTGAAACAGATTATATTTGGTCATTAATCTACTTGGGAAGAGGCCTTTTTGGTCAGATTATGAAATAACCTCCCTTCATCTCATCAGTACTATCAAACACTTTTCTGTTCACTTCAGAGTAACTCAGAAATTCTCTTTAGAAACCAAGCCCTTTTTTCCCTCCCAACTGCATGTACTGATTTGCTGAACCGTGAACATTCTGCCCATCAAATTACAGTGCTGTCTAATAAAGGGTTTAACTTTCTGCTCATCTGGCACTGTTTTTCAGCTACTGCTTTAAACCTCTGCATTTGCATTCTGCTAACACTGATGGCATTACAGCTGCAAATAAATTAAGCTGATTTACTCCTTCTGAATTATGTTATGTTTATTGATGCTTGTATAATTTAATTTCACACAAATTCCATTAAAGATTATGCCCTCTATCACAAAATGCTTCCAGTGGGGAAATATAATCAGGTTATAATAGATTTGTGTGTTGCATTACAGTGGACCTACTAGACTATTGTCATCTTAATAAAACAGAACACAAACAAGCGATAAAAATCAATGTCACATAAGAACCGGTGCCTGTCTAACTCGCAGCTTTTATTACCATAGCTTAAATAAAAAACCTCACAATACATTTCTGATTGAAATAACTGTTGAATAGTTTATTTTGTGTACAAGGGTTCCTTTATTTTCTGTTTGCAGTAGTTGCTATCAACATATAAAATAATTAAAATATTATTTAAATGTTATTAAGTTATAATACACAACACTGAAATACAGAAAGAAGTTCTAGAAAAATAGCAAAGTTGCCTTCTGTCAGCTAGTAACTGCTAATCTGGATTTGGAAAATCCTTGTCCACACTTGGAAAAATAAACTAATTTTTCTTCATTTTTTTTTTAATTTCAGAGGTAAATGCCTCACAATTACAAATATTCAGTCTGTCGCATAGCAGTAAATATTAAAAGTTTATTACAATTTAAAATTAATAAGCTAATCTTTTAGGTAAGCAAACATTTATGAAGCGTGCAGTTCTTTTTAATTAGAGATATTCCCCCCCAACAATGTCAATTTAGTGTTTATGAATAGACCTCTAGTTTAAAACTGTAGTTCAGTCTCCACTCCCAGTCAGCCCTAGGACACTCTGCTGAGACTGACAACTGGAATTGTTTTGTTGTTGTTACTGTAGACACCTAACATGATCCACTAGGACTAACAATTCTTTTTACACAAGCCATCTAACAGCCATCAGATGGCAATGACTTTCAGTCACTGTTATTCTGGTCTGAATTTGGACTGTTGATCTTGAGGAACAAAAGCTCTATATCCCATTTCCAAGATGTATTGTTCCATAATAAAGCTATTGTTTAACATAGATACCAGCTAAGTAAGCAGATATATTGATCAGGACATGCAGGAGAATAAAGATATAGTCAAGTAAATGGATTTAAAGCTGCAGTCCACAACTGTATTTGTTTTAATATTAAACGGGGTTTGTCTACCAACCTCTTCCCTCTCTACCAGGTAATAACTGAGTTAAGTATGGTGTTAAATGGTCCCACACCACACAACCAAGGAACCAAGGTTTAGCTCGCTTAGCCAAACCCCTCCTACACAATTCATGATTCATCCCAATATTTTCTGCTGCAAAGGGGGAATGAGGACACAGATGAGGGAGAGTTCAGTCTGTATAATGTACAGGGTCCATTAGTCCCCTCCTGGGTCCTGTGCTCAGATTTACTCTGGAGTTGGCCCCACGGAGACCCTGGCCTGTACAGCACACCAGCCACCAATTGTGACAATGTATATTGACAGAGACACAAGGTGGGTGAGGTAATATCTTTTATTGGACCAACTTCTGTTGGTGAGAGAGACATGCTTTCGAGTTACACAGAGCTCTTCTTCAGGTTTGGGAAAGGTATTCAGAGTGTCACTGCTAAATACAAGATCGAACAGATAGCTTAACATAAGTAGCCAGCATATATTCTGAGACCATTCAAGGTGAAGTGACCCATCAACACCCTATAGTCATAGGATAAAAAAAGGGGGTTAGTGGCTTACAGATTGCTGTAATAAATCAAATCTATGTCTCTATTCAGTCCATGATTTTTAGCGTCTACCAAAGTTATGAATTTAAGCTCCCAGATTTGTCTTTTAAATATGCAGGTTTCCTTTAAGGAAGAGGATTTATAAGATATAGAGTGATCGGTCTGTAAAAAGTATTCATCCACAGGTGAAACAGTGTGTTTGTCTTTTATCATTTTCATGTCTGACTTCATTTGAGTGTGTAGTGATTGTCTGGTTTCATCCACACAGTTGTTACTTGGGCATTCAGTGCACTGGATGAGGCGTACAACGTTATGATTCTATGTCTAGGACCCATGGATCTTAAAAGGTGTGTTGTCAGTGGTATTGATCATAGCACAGTGGAGATATGACTGCAGGTTCTGTGTTGCATCTGTTGTTCTGGCAGGGTCTGGTGCTCCTTTGGGTTGGTGTATCCTGGTCTGTGGGGAGCTTGCTTCTGATGGTCAGCATGGCGAGTTTGGGGGGTTGTCTGAATACTAAAAGGGGAGGGAGGTATGTTCAGGAAAGATTTCTTTCAGAATGAGGTCACCATCAAGTATGGGGTGCAATTGTTTGATGATACCTTTCATGGATTCCAGTGTGGGGTTGTAGATGACAACTAGGGGTGTATGACCAGAGAGGTTTTTATTTCTGTATTGAAGCACGTTTTCTCAGGATATTTGAAGGCCCAGTTCTTGATGTGATTGTCTTCTCTGGTGGAGTGTCCTTGTTTGGTGAAGGTGGTTTTGAGTATTTTAAGGTGTCACTTATCCTGGACTTTCTCCTCAGAGCATATTCTGTGGTATCTGAGTCTCTGGCTGCAGATAACAAATTTCTTGGTGTGTTTGGGGTGGTTATGGCATCTGTAAAGGTAGGTATGGTGATCTGTGGGTTTCTTGTCTATCACTGTCTGTAGGGTTCCACTTCTGAAGCTGATCATGGTGTTCAGGAACTTGATGCTAGTGTGGGAGTGTTCCAGAGAGAGTTTAGTGGACCGGTGGTGGTTGTTGAAGCAGTAGTGGAAATCTATGAGGGAGTTTAAGTCATCTGTCCAGAGGATGAAAATATCATCTATGTATCTCAGGAATAAAATAGGCTTTGTGGTGCCTTTGTCCAGAAATTCTTCTTCAAGGTGACCCATGGAGAGGGAGCCCATCCTAGTACCCACAGTTTGGATAATGTTTGTTGTTGAATGTAAAATGAATGAGTTTGATGATTTTTTGGGGGGTGAATAGCTGTGTTGTCCATTGTCTTTTGAAGGACCGTGTGCTGTAGCTGGCAGTTGGAGGTGGAGCTACTAGGAAGGTTTGAAAGCTAGAAGCCTCTGGTAATTGGCTGAGCCTTAACCAGTGGGCGGGGCATTCACTCAGGCCAGGGCTTTATAAAGCTGCGCACAAGCGACCAGGGAGCTTAGCGAACAGGAGCTGCTAACAGGGAGTTTGGCAAGGGAGTTCTCCAGGTGAAGGAGGAGCACAGACAGCATCTGTGGGGTAAGTGACTGTCTGCAGTGTTTGGGTTTGTGTGTGTGTTTGGGGGTTACTTGCTGTGTGCTGAGCTTGTGTTTGTCAGTCTGTTTGGTCTGTTTGTTTGAAGGACCGTGTGCTGTAGCTGGCAGTTGGAGGTGGAGCTACTAGGAAGGTTTGAAAGCTAGAAGCCTCTGGTAATTGGCTGAGCCTTAACCAGTGGGCGGGGCATTCACTCAGGCCAGGGCTTTATAAAGCTGCGCACAAGCGACCAGGGAGCTTAGCGAACAGGAGCTGCTAACAGGGAGTTTTGCAAGGGAGTTCTCCAGGTGAAGGAGGAGCACAGACAGCATCTGTGGGGACCGTGTGCTGTAGCTGGCAGTTGGAGGTGGAGCTACTAGGAAGGTTTGAAAGCTAGAAGCCTCTGGTAATTGGCTGAGCCTTAACCAGTGGGCGGGGCATTCACTCAGGCCAGGGCTTTATAAAGCTGCGCACAAGTGACCAGGGAGCTTAGCGAACAGGAGCTGCTAACAGGGAGTTTTGCAAGGGAGTTTGGAAGGGGAGTAGGAAGGGAGGGGGCTCCCTTGTTGGTCTCATCTGTGACCCATTGGTCCCTTGAACCCATAACCTGAGCCACATCGAAAACCCTTCTGTTCACAGCAAAGAGGAGCGGACAGAGAGCTGTAGACAGGAATTTGAGACTTTGACAGAGGGAGGCTTAAAATGGTGAGGAGGACCCGTAACACCTGTGCCAGCACTGCTTCTGTCTCCTCCACCTGCGCCTGTAGCCAGACAGAGCACCAAAGCATGGATGCTTTTACCCAGATTCTGGTGTGGGCTTGCAAAGACTGTAATTTGCAATTTCCACTTACTGATATCCAGGCTGGGGGTGGCATCCAATGTGAAAGGTGCCTACTGGTGGAATCTCTCAGGCAGCAGGTGGGAGAGCTACAGGAGGAGGTGGCCTGGCTGAGGAACATCTATGTCCATGAGCAATTCCTGGACAGTATCCATGTGGAGACAGCTGATGGTGCTGTCCCAGTTGACGGGACTACTGACACTGCAGTGGAAGAGGAGATGCCTCAGGGTGTACCTGACACACCAGTGGAGGAGGAGGCTCAGGGTGGACACGGCCAGCTGGTTACTTCTAGCAGCGGGCAGTGCTCCACCGCTGCTGCGAACCCTCCTGTTGTGGTAAAAGATACAGCAGAGAAGAAATCACCCCCAACAGTTAAGGGGGTGAAGTCTCGTACCCCTAAGGCTGGGAGGTCTGCTGCCACCACTGATAAGAAACGTAGGGTAGTGGTGGTTGGAGACTCTCTGCTGAGGGGGACGGAGACACCCATCTGTCGCCCTGACCGTTCATCCCGGGAGGTATGCTGCCTGCCAGGGGCCCGTATCCGAGATGTTACAGAGGCTTTGTCGAGGATTATCCGGCCTTCTGACTACTATCCCATGCTACTCATCCATGTGGGCACAAATGATACTGCGAGGTGTGATGCTGAGCAGATCAAGAGTGACTACAGGGCTCTGGGAGTACGGGTTAAGGAGTTTGGAGCGCAGGTGGTATTCTCTTCCATTCTTCCTGTTGAAGGTAGGGGTCCGGGCAGAGACAGATGCATTGTGGAGGTGAATGCCTGGCTGCGAAGATGGTGTCGCCAGGAGGGCTTTGGCTTCCTCGACCACGGGATGCTACTTGAGGAAGGACTGCTAGGAACAGATGGCGTTCACCTTTCGAAGAGAGGAAAGGCCTTATTCGCGCACAGACTGGCTAACCTGGTAAGGAGGGCTTTAAACTAGGTTCGACGGGGACAGGTGAGCAAAGCCCACAGGAAAGTGGGGAACAAGACCTGGGAGATGGGTTGGAAGCAGGAGGGAGCACGGGCTATAATGGCAGAGAGGAAGGAGGGTCAGGGCAAAGCTGGGAGACAAAATCAAACAAGTATCTTAGATGCCTTTATACAAATGCAAGAAGTATGGGTAATAAGCAGGAAGAACTGGAAGTGCTAATAAACAAATACAACTATGACATAATTGGCATTACTGAAACTTGGTGGGATAATACACACGACTGGAATGTTGGTGTGGATGGGTATAGTTTGCTCAGGAAGGATAGACAGGGGAAAAAGGGAGGAGGTGTTGCCTTATATATTAAAAATGTACACACTTGGACTGAGGTGGAGATGGACATAGGAGACGGAAGGGTGGAGAGTCTCTGGGTTAGGCTAAAAGGGGTAAAAAACACAGGTGATGTCGTGCTGGGAGTCTACTACAGGCCACCTAATCAGGTGGAAGAGGTGGATGAGGCTTTTTTCAAACAACTAACAAAATCATCCAAAGCCCAAGATTTGGTGGTGATGGGGGACTTCAACTATCCAGATATATGTTGGGACAATAACACCGCGGGGCACAGACTATCCAATAAGTTCCTGGACTGCATTGCAGACAACTTTTTATTTCAGAAAGTTGAAAAAGCTACTAGGGGGGAAGCTGTTCTAGACTTGATTTTAACAAATAGGGAGGAACTTGTTGAGAATTTGAAAGTAGAAGGAAGCTTGGGTGAAAGTGATCATGAAATCATAGAATTTGCAATTCTAAGGAAGGGTAGAAGGGAGTACAGCAGAATAGAGACAATGGATTTCAGGAAGGCGGATTTTGGTAAGCTCAGAGAGCTGATAGGCAAGGTCCCGTGGGAATTAAGACTGAGGGGAAAAACAACTGAGGAAAGTTGGCAGTTTTTCAAAGGGACGCTATTAAGGGCCCAAAAGCAAGTTATTCCAATGGTTAGGAAAGATAGAAAATGTGGCAAAAGACCACCTTGGCTTACCCTTGAGATCTTGCGTGACCTACAAAATAAAAAGGCGTCATATAAAAAATGGAAACTAGGGCAGATCACGAAGGATGAATATAGGCAAATAACACAGGAATGCAGAGGCAAGATTAGAAAAGCAAAAGCACAAAATGAACTCAAACTAGCTATGGGAATAAAGGGAAACAAGAAGACTTTTTATCAATACATTCGAAGCAAGAGGAAGACTAAGGACAGGGTAGGCCCACTGCTCAATGAGGAGGGGGTAACAGTACGGGAGACTTGGAAATGGCAGAGATGCTTAATGACTTCTTTGTTTCGGTCTTCACTGAGAAGTCTGAAGGAATGTCTAGTATAGTGAATGCTTACGGGAAGAGGGTTGATTTAGAAGAGAAAATAAGCAAAGAGCAAGTAAAAAATCACTTAGAAAAGTTAGATGCCTGCAAGTCACCAGGGCCTGATGAAATGCATCCTAGAATACTGAAGGAGTTAATAGAAGAGGTATCTGAGCCTCTAGCTATTATCTTTGGGAAATCATGGGAGACGGGGGAGATTCCAGAAGACTGGAAGGGGGCAAATATAGTGCCCATCTATAAAAAGGGAAATAAAAACAACCCAGGAAACTACAGACCAGTTAGTTTAACTTCTGTGCCAGGGAAGATAATGGAGCAGGTAATCAAAGAAATCATCTGCAAACACTTGGAAGGTGGTAAGGTGATCGGGAATAGCCAGCATGGATTTGTAAAGAACAAATCATGTCAAACTAATCTGATAACATTCTTTGATAGGATAACGAGCCTTGTGGATAAGGGAGAAGCGGTGGATGTGATATATCTAGACTTCAGTAAGGCATTTGATACAGTCTCGCATGATATTCTTATAGATAAGCTAGGAAAGTACAATTTAGATGGGGCTACTATAAGGTGGGTGCATAACTGGCTGGATAACCGTACTCAGAGAGTAGTTGTTAATGGCTCCCAATCCTGCTGGAAAGGTATAACAAGTGGGGTTCCGCAGGGGTCTGTTTTGGGACCGGTTCTGTTCAATATCTTCATCAACGATTTAGGTGTTGGCATAGAAAGTACGCTTATTAAGTTTGCAGATGATACCAAACTGGGAGGGATTGCAACTGCTTTGGAGGACAGGGTCAAAATTCAAAATGATCTGGACAAGTTGGAGAAATGGTCTGAGGTAAACAGGATGAAGTTCAATAAAGATAAATGCAAAGTGCTCCACTTAGGAAGGAACAATCAGTTTCACACATACAGAATGGGAGGAGACTGTCTAGGAAGGAGTATGGCAGAAAGAGATCTAGGGGTCATAGTGGACCACAAGCTTAATATGAGTCAACAGTGTGATACTGTTGCAAAAAAAGCAAACGTGATTCTGGGATGCATTAACAGGTGTGTTGTAAACAAGACACGAGAAGTCATTCTTCCGCTTTACTCTGCGCTGGTTAGGCCCCAACTGGAGTATTGTGTCCAGTTCTGGGCACCGCATTTCAAGAAAGATGTGGAGAAATTGGAGAGGGTCCAGAGAAGAGCAACAAGAATGATTAAAGGTCTTGAGAACATGACCTATGAAGGAAGGCTGAAGGAATTGGGTTTGTTTAGTTTGGAAAAGAGAAGACTGAGAGGGGACATGATAGCAGTTTTCAGGTATCTAAAAGGGTGTCATCAGGAGGAGGGAGAAAACTTGTTCACCTTAGCCTCCAATGATAGAACAAGAAGCAATGGGCTTAAACTGCAGCAAGGGAGATTTAGGTTGGACATTAGGAAAAAGTTCCTAACTGTCAGGGTAGTTAAACACTGGAATAGATTGCCTAGGGAAGTTGTGGAATCTCCATCTCTGGAGATATTTAAGAGTAGGTTAGATAAATGTCTATCAGGGATGGTCTAGACAGTATTTGGTCCTGCCATGAGGGCAGGGGACTGGACTCGATGACCTCTCGAGGTCCCTTCCAGTCCTAGAGTCTATGAGTCTATGAGTCTTGTAATTATTTGAGGCAGATAGCTATGCCATCTTCGTGAGGGATGTTGGTATATACGGAAGTGATATCCATGGTGGCAAGGATAGATTTGTGGCTTATTGCAAAAATCTGTAACCCACTAACCCTCATTTTTGTCCTATGGGAGGTGGAACTGTACTCCACTCTCTTTTATGCTTGCCTTAGCCCAATCTGTGTGTGTGTTCTGGGAAAGTGGAGAAAGGACAAGGAGGTGCTAGAGGCATGCCGATCTCAAATCAGGGGTGTCAATGGGCCACTTCACCTTGAATGATCTCTTTGAGCTTGTATTTAGTTGTGATGCTCTGAATATCTTTAATAGACCCGAAGAAGAGCTCTGTGTAGCTTGAAAGCTTGTCTCTCTCACTAACAGATGTTGGTCCAATAAAATTACCTTGCTCACTTCATCTCTCTAATATCCTGGTACTCACACAGCTACAACACTGCATATATTGACACTGACATTTATTAACCACTGCTCCCCACCGCCTTTACATTTTTTTTTGAAGGTACTTTCATGTTTCTTATCCTTTCCTACCAGGCCTCCATGATGCTGTAAGCACGGGGAAAAAAGACAAAACAAAACCCCACAACCACCACTAAAACTGTGCCAATCTTGCCCAGAGAAGGAAAAGTATCTTTCTTGATCCCAAAATGAGATCAAAGTTAGACCCACAGCAAGCCTGGAAAACCAGCTCTGAAAACAACAAAATATAAGGCAAAGTGGGTAGAGCAGCTTTCAGCAGCAAGGATGGTTGCTGTGTACCCAGGAATGCTTAAATTCAGTGGGTGAGGGGGAATGCATATGGATGTTCACTGTCACTGGAGCCAATCTGCTTCCTTATGTCCCAGGGGTGAAAGTAACTTAAAGGACTTACTAGTACACTGGAGTTCTGAGTGGGGCGTGGCTTCAACCAGAAGGGGCAGGGCCTTTCAAGATTTAAAGCCCCAGGGCTCAGAGGTGAATTAAAGGGCCCACAGTTCCGGCCGCCGTGGTGCTCCGGGCCCTTTAAATCACCATGGGAGCCCTGCTGCCGCTACCCCGGGGCAGCAGGGCTGGGGCAGTGGAGGCTGGGCTCTGACAGTGATTTAGGGCCCGGGGCTCCGGCTGCTGCGGGGAGTCCCGGGCCCTTTAAAGCGCTGCCGGAGCTCTGGCAGTGGGGCATGGGCAGCACTTTAAAGGGGCCGGAGCTCGGGGACCTTTAAATTCCTGTCCGAGCCCGACTGCTGGAGCTCCGGCAGTGCTTTAAAGAGCCTGGGCTCCCTGCAGCAGCTGGAGTCCTGGGCCTTTTAAACCCACCGGAGAAGCCGGTCCAGTCCGGCATGGCATACTGGATCTTGCCAGTACACCGTACAGGCTTACTTTCACCTCTGTTATGCCCTCCCCCAAAATGGTCACTGGATAGCAACAGGAGGCGAATTCTACTCCACTCTCTTTTGTGCTTGTCCTAGCACAATTTCCACATGTGTTCTGGGCAAGTGGAGAAAGGAGAAGGAGGTGCCAGAGGAATGCCTGCCATCAACCAGGACCCCAACAGGTGGCCATTCCCTTGACAGTCCAATCAACAACCTTTACCCCTCACACCAGAAAACGGGAAGGGGCATCATAGCATTCATAGCGATATCCACAATACCCCTATTGGAGTGTACATGCACAATTTAGTTTCAAATGGGATACACACATGCTGAATGTAGCTGGAATTATCCTGCAGGACTCTATCAAATACCCTGTTCTTAACTACGTTAGGTTCCCCAACTTTTTTCTTTTTTCTTTCTTTTTTTTAAAAAAACCTTTATGCCTGTGTAATCCTGTTAAAAAATTTAATAGAATATTCCTTTTCCTACTACTTCCATCCTTATCCTTTTGACAAACTTTTTTTCTTTATTGCTTGTGTAAGTTAACATGGCTTTACAATGTTTAGGTCTTTGTGATGAGTATCTTCAAAAATGTAATTAATCTTATCAGCATTGTTCTAGATACAGTGTTATCTTTAATTTGTGATCAGTTTGCTGGATGGCTTTCTATCTATGCTTCAGAGAAAAAATATTGAATTTTCATCAATTAATAGTATTAGATAGAGGAAGAGTTTGCTTCCTAGATAGACAGTGGGCTATGAAAGACGTTTGGAATCAGGCAGGAATTCCACACCACATTACAGTATATTAATTTTAGGGAAGGCCAAATTGTTGCCCGAAACTAGGACCCTGAGGATGCCCTGGGGGGGGGTATAAATGGGAAAACTTTCACATCTCAATTGTTTAGACCTAAAAAACATTGCAATGCCCTATCAACACTGAGAAAATCTGTTAATATAAAGGAAAATAAGTTATAAAATGAGATACCTGTGAATACGAATTGATAATGTGATTCTGAATTTCATCCATTGTGTCTGTCCCATAAGACACAGTACCCAGATGGAGGCGCTTAAATATCATCTCATTCTGGGTAAGTGTTCCTGTAATAAAAATATCAGAGTGATCAGGAAAAAGACAGTACTATGTAAAATATTAGTTTGCAATATTTTGTTCCTTTGGGGGTGGAGTAAAGCAGATTATGAAGGAGTATCCCAAGAGCCCTGAGGACTTTTCCATTTTGTTATTTTACAGATATCAGTAAGCCATTGGCAGCTATTGTACTTGCTGACAAGGGGAACTGGAAAAGATCCCTTTGAAGCACATCAAGGTTATTCCTTAATGGCCAAAAGGGTTATCTCTGAGTGAAGAAAGCTGAGGGTCAGAGTAAGCTACCACTCTTTATTCCCAACTATTTACACTGACAGCAGGGGACTAATACTGGGACTAGAAATAAAGCTCAGGTATGTCACAAAACAGTAGAGAGCACCATCAAAAGGCATCAAAACAAGCCAAGTTAGTCCTTTTTGGGGTAAATTAGTCACTAGGAAATACAATCAGTTCAGTTAATTTAAGAAAATGAGTGCAGAAAAAGCAGGGTTACTCATCCTGGAGGAGTCACCATTTCCAACTTCAATTTGGAAGCAACATAACTGGATATTTGCCCCCACTGGACTGATAGAAATTACCTAGACCTGCCTCAAGCAGCGACATTTTCATCTCAAATGTAAGTGAAAGGTAGTGTTCAATATAATTTTTTTTTTAAAGCAAAACGGGAAAGAAATTTCCCTTGGATTAGTCAAGGATGTGTGCTCAAATGAGCTACTGCTGGGAAATTAATGGGAAATTATTCCACAATGAGTATTCTCTGTTTGTTTCCTTCTTACTTTCTCCCTCCACATAACAAGGTAGATTTACTAAAGTGGTTGCATGTTAATGTTGCTGATGCTTTTGCCTTGGGTTTACAATGATGTAGGGTAGAGGGCAATAAAGAATAATTCAATGCCAATATGTTAAAAAAGGGGGGGCGGCTATTGGAGAGAAGGCTAATTTTACAGCTAATTTTTAGAAGATTGCATGGTTGTATCCAGCAATCAGCCTTAATGTTGGAAGTACTATAGCACTGTAGCGCCCAGAGAAGCGTACAGATGTGCCTCATAAGAACTTTTCTAAAATTCAGAAGGGGTATAATGTTACGGTGTGGGGAAGGACTAATTATTTTCCAATGACCCAGAGAAACGGCCAGGAGAAATCCAACTATGTTGAGGAAGCAGTGAGACAAAACAGTCCATAAACTGGGAAAGATAGTGGTTTTTGGTGAAAGCCACCCAGTTGTGGAACTCCTGACCACAAAAAGTCAGGATGAATTCGTGTCTTATGTCTTTGTAGAGCACAATGTCAAAGGCATTGTTAAACAGGGTTTTATATATAGAGACAACAGAATGCTAACTGAAGAATTTTCTCTCTTCTATAGATATCGTACTGCCTTCCAAAAAAGACCCATATATTTAAACTTCACTGAGAGATAAGCAGAAAAACATAGAAACCTTGGAAATCTTGTATTTGGCATCTAGATAACATTGTGACTTGTGCTTTGAAAATACAAGTATAAGTATGGGGAAAAAAATCAGTACCCCCTACCTCGATATAACGCTGTCCTCAGGAGCCAAAAAACCTTACTGCGTTATAGGTGAAACTGCGTTACATTGAACTTGGTTTGATCCACTGGAGCGCGCAGCAGCCCCTCTTTCCCCGGAGCACTGCTTTACCACGTTATATCCAAATTCGTGTTATATCAGGTCGCATGCATCTTTCTAGTTGTAAATATCTTCATGGTAACAACATATTACCATAACTTAAACGGACTTAAAATGGATTATGCTTAGAGATCTAGTTTTTAATATTACATTTTCTGTGACAATCTGAGCCACACACATACAAACAAAAAAGATTGTTCAGTTAAAAAGTCTATGTATAAATAACACAAGATAAAAGATCTTTTTTTAGGTATCTGCATCTTAAAAGGTCAATTGCAACACTTTACCTTTGGTCAAAGAGTAAAAAAATGGGATGATGTGTGTCAAACATGCCTCTTACCACATATTTCTAACACTATTCCATGATATGTATGAAGAAAGACTTCCTGGCAAACAGAGGGAATCAAAGTTGTCTAGAATAGGTCACTGGAAATTAACTTTGTTTCCCAATTTGACAAATTTAGCCTGTAACTGGAGTAAGCCTGAAATTTCAGAATCAACATAAATTGTATGTTTTCAGAGACCACTTACATCTGTAAGGAACTATAGGGTGTCAGTCATAGAGTGACACCATGTTCAACACTGACATCCTTGATTTTTAGAAAGCTCTAATTGAAGCGTGGGTGGTTCAGGGTTCCATGATGAAGCATAACAAGGGGAGAGAGAGATCACCACCAGCTAGGTTCTTCTGTTAAGCTCATAGAAAGATCATATATCATTTGTTATCTAAGCTGTACTGAAAGTGAATAAAATAAACTACATTTTGAAAATATAATCAGTCAAATTGGAATTAATCCAGTGTGCTGATATTCCCATTACATTCTCTTTTGCTCCTTGTGAGCATTTAAGGGAGGCCCTAAATTTCCCCTCTTGTGAGGCTTGAAATGTAAAAATATTTTTGCGTTACAAGGTTAAGAATAATACTTCTGAGGTTTATTTAAAAAAAAAATTGTGTAAGATGGTAGATTACTAAAAATCCACAAATAATTTAAAAATACAGTAAGGAATGCTTCACACTAAGATTTATTCCTATTTGTAAATGCTTATTTTTGATATCCTGTCTTTGTCCCAGTATGACAGTGCAACACAGCAAGTCATAGGAAGAGAGCAAGTTAAAAGCATCAGACACACTATAATTAGTGTTTAGAAACTAGAACTTGTTTAGACAGTTAACATCCAGTTTATGCATCTGATATAGGGTACTTCCATTAGTGCTCTTCAGAGATATAGTCATGCTGTCACAGTCATAAATCTTCCTTCCCACTTATTCACTGGAAGTCTACCACTCCTTCTGCCCAGTAATATAGGAAAAATGAATTTTTATCTCAATTTTTGTATACTTGTATAGTATAACAACAGTTAGACCATCACTCACTAAAATATTAAGAACATATACATTACATGCTGGGTATCTATATCAAATAAATTTTATTTTCTCTCAAAATTAACCAGAAAGGCACTCATGCTCCCTTTTGCTTAAATATTATCCTGAACCATTGCATATATACAATAAAGTTAAAAAAGGAAAGAATTTTGTGAAAGAATTTTATTTTGTGAAACATGTAGATTTTTCACAGAATTTAGATATAATTGGGCAAAATTCATATGAGAAATAGAACATTTCCAGGTGTAGTTGGAAAGTAGCACACAAAGAATGAAAACCTGAGGTAATCATTAAAAAAAAATTTGCAACTCACTTATCTGGTTGTCATATAGAAATTGGTTTGCAAGGAAACTCTCAGTGACTTTAAGGCAAGTAAAGAGAAAATTTTTTTTGCTCTCATGCTTTATGGGCAACTTTTTATGAAATAAAAATACTTATTTTATGTTTTCCCTTCAAATATTCACGCTTACCAAATGACTATATGTTTTTGGTAACTCTATTGAATTTCAAAATTTATACAATCATGTTATGCTTCAAGATATGAAAACTCTATTTTCTGATTTGCATATGGTGACTAAGCATGAGGGACTAAAATATTAATTTCTGAAGAATTTAAATTTTCATTTTAAAAAGCTAAATGTCTTGTCTTAATGGCTATAAACTTCCAATCGTGAACTGATGCAGTGTTATCTTCTTGAATCTGTAGACAGACAATGCCAGTATCTTTCCAGGGCCCATATTGCTACGAGCAGTGGAGCATGCAGGCACTGAAATTATAGTGGTAGGAGAGTTCCTCTGTATTCCTTTCCCCTCATCCCAGCCACCCCCACCTTTCTCAAAAATCAAGATGGGAGGGAAGGGTAGACAAACAGAAACCTCTTGCCTTCCCCTTCCTCTCAGCAAGCAGAAGGCTTGTGGAGTAGAGCTCTGTACATCCTCTTACCTTGCAGCAACCAGCAGAGGTGGTAGGTGGAGGGAAGGATGACAAGTCCATCCCTTGTCAACATTAAAAAATTGTTTCTAAGTTCTCCTGGTTGAATGATCACAACCCTGAACTGGGCAAAAAAGATCTTGCTAGTCTCCTCAGAATATGATGCCAGTTAGTCATGTCATACTACTTCCTCAACAATAGTTTTCCAATAGTTCTATTTTAGGCTTTAGTCTTCTTGCAGTAGATTACTGGTAATGTCTTGCCAGACCTTTAGTTGTACACCTCTATGAACATTTTAAATATCTGTAGTTTGTGCTTCTAACACAGTTAGTTCGGAATTTCCAGTCTTCTTTCTGTTCTGTCCCTCACAATGGATAATAGAGAAAACAGTGAAGATAAATTTACTGGTAAGTTTAGTTTTAACAGCATTCTTTTACAAATGTGGTTTTATTTGATTTTTCAGAATTTCCTTGGGGTGACTTGGTTAATCTCCACTTATTTCACAATTTTTAAAAATAGATCTTGGCTAAGAATTGCTAATTTGAAAAACTTGCAAACACAGGAGGAAATGCAAAGCTCTTTTCAAAGATATCCAAAGACCATGGCAGCCATCATACATCCCACCATCAAAGTATATTCTTAACTTTGTTTCTGAATACAGTTACCATATGCACAAAATATCTTGACAAAAAGTTAGTGTGTGATTCCTAAAGAAAAATTTAGTATGTGCTTTATTGAAGCAAAGAGTTTTTGACTACAGTTGTATCATTAAACACAGAGCAAAGCAGGCAAAGAGGAAATTAATTTCTAAGGAAAAAGTCCTGCAGGCATCATTTCCTGGGTCGCAACAGATGTGATTCACAACAGAGCAGCGGATAATTTTTTTTTTTTGAGAAGCAGATGTAATATTTGATCAGAAAGCTTTGCTAGATTGTAAATTGGCCTAACACCAACATTCTAAAAGGCCACAATAAAACAGCAAGTAAGTACTTGCAATATATAAGCATTAATAACTTTGCCAGAAGTTACAAGAGCATATAACCTTTCATACGATATGTGTACTTTGCTTGAAAGATATACTCGTTTAAGAGATAAAGGGCCAGATCCTGAAGCTGCTGTAAATCTGCATAGCTCTATGGAAAGTCCAACTGACTATCTGGCACAATATTTTCAATGTTGAATTTTTGTCAGCGGTAGATATACAAAGACAAACATTCTAAGAAGAAAATTGGGAAAAAAATATTGGCCCTCTATTGGAGGGGAAGAGAAATCATAGAAAAAAACAATAGGAAAAAACGGTTACCTACCTTTTCGTAACTGTTTTCTTCGAGATCTGTTGTTCACGTCCATTACATATTAGGTGTGCACACGCCGCTTGCATGGACATTGGAAACTTTTCCCCTTAGCGGCTCCGGTCGGGCTAGCAGGGGGGCCCCGCCAGAGCGGCGCCCTGCTCTGGTGCATATATACCCCTGCCGGTCCGACTCTCCCTCAGTTCCTTCTTGCGGGAGACTCTGACAGAGTGGAAGGAGAGTGAGAAGTGTAATGGGTGTGAACAACACATCTCGAAGAACAACAGTTACGAAAAGATAGGTAACCGTTTTTTCTTCTTTGAGTGCTTGTTCACATCCATTAACATTAGGAGACTCACAAACTTACCATAGGAGGAGAGTAGGAGTCAAGGAACAATTGACTGAAGCATAGCCCTGTTGACTGCTACATACTCTCTGGCCTGATGATGGACTGCATAGTGGGCTGTGAATATGTGTACCGATGACCAGGTGGCTGCTGTACAGATCTCCTGGAGCGGTATCTGTGCCAGGAAAGCCACCGAGGATGCTTGAGCCCTACTCAAGTGAACTGTGATCGCCGGGGCTGGCACTTTGTCGAGCTAATAGCATGCGCGGATGCAGTCCACGATCCACGATGATATCCGTTGCGCCGAGACAGGGCGGCCCTTCATTCTCTCCACAATGGCGACAACAACTGTGTCGACTTGTGGAAAGGCCTGGTTCGTTCCAGGTAGAATGCCAGGGCCCTATGGACATCTAGGGTATTCAGGCTGTGGTGACTCGGGTCCGTGTGTGGTTTGGGAAAGAATACTGGTAAACACATGACCTGACCATGTGAAACTGAAAGACCACTTTAGGGAGGAATTTAGGGTGTGACCTCTGCTGCACCTTGTCCTTATAAAAAACTGTATATGGGGGTTCCGAAGTGAGGGCCCTCAGCTCAGACATCCTCCTAGCTGACCTAATGGCCACCAAAAATACCAACTTCCATGAGAGGTGCATGAGAGAGCAAGAGGCTAGGGGTTCAAAAGGTGGTCCCATGAGCTTAGTTAAGACCAGGTTAAGGTTCCATGGGGGGACCGGTGGGTGAAAAAAAATCGGACTACTGTGGGGTTGGAAAACACGAAATGCCCAGACTCCCCAGGGTGCAACGTTGATATGGCAGCCAGATATACTCGGATTGAGTAGGAGGCGAGACCCTAAAGTTTGAGGTGCAGTAGGTATTCTAGTATAGATGGGATGGAGGCCTGAAGAGGCTGTATGAGCTTAGGTTCGCACCAGTAGGATAACCTCTTCCATTTGACGAGGTCTGCCGCCCTTGTGGAAGGTTTCCTGCTACCAAGGAGAATTTGTTGGTCCTGGCGGGAGCACCTACTCTCCACAGCATTTAGCCACAGAGATTCCATGCCGTGAGATGTAGAGACTGCAGGTTCAGGTGGAGCAGGCGACCCCTGACCTGTGTGATGAGATCTTGGTGCAGGGGCAGGGTAATCGGGGCAGTCACTGACAGTTCCAGCAGGGTCATAAACCATTGCTGGCATGGCCAGGCTGGTGTGATGAGAATCAACACAGCTTTGTCCTTGCAGACCTTGAGCAGGACCCTGTGGATGAGTGGGAGTGGCGGGATGGCACACTTCAGACTTCTGCCCCACGGAATCACGAAGGCATTCACCACCGAGCCTGGGCTCAGGTTCTGGAAGGAACAAAACCGAGGGCATTGGCTATTGCCCTTGGTGGCAAACAGATCTATTTGGGGAAATCCCCACCTCTGGAAGATTGATCTCAGGATGTCCACTCTTAACATCCATTCATGCACTTGATACGATCTGCTGAGGTGGCCTGCAGCTTGTTTTGCACCCCCAGAAGGTATGACGCCACTAGTTGGACTGAATGGGCTATACAAAAGTCCCACAGGAGAAGCGCCTCATGGCAGAGGGGAAAGGAATGGGCACCACCTTGCTTGTTTATGTAGAACATGGTGGTAGTGTTGTCCGTCAGAACTGTCACGCTGTGGCCTTCTATGGTAGTGACACTTCTTCCCTGGACCACAACCCCTGTGTTTGCAGATCCCCCAAGTGTGCTCCCCAGCCTAAGTCTGATGCATCTGTTACCCGCGTCAAGGTGGGTTGTGGTGTAGCGAAGGGGATCCCTTCACAAACTATCTGCTGATCGAACCACCAGCAGAGGGAGTCCGAGACGCGAGCCAGGATTGTCACTACAAGGTCCAAGGGGGTCTCTGCTGGGGCGATATGTTTGGGCTAGCCACAGTTGCATAGGTCTGAGTCTCAGCCGGGCATGTTTGACTACATGGGTGCATGCTGCCATGTGCCCCAGAAGCTGCACGCACCATCTGACTGTAGTTGTGGGGAACCGTTGCATAGAGATTACGATTTGCTGGATGGCTAGGAACCTGGGAACCAGTAGGCTTGCTTGTGCCTGTATCGAGTCCAGGACTGCCCCTATGAAGTCCAGTCTTTGTGTAGGTATCAGCAAGGACTTGGGCACATTGACTAGGAGACCTAGCTTGTGGAACAAGTCTAGTGCCAATGTCACAGGGGAACGGACCTCGTCCTCGGACCAGCCAGTGAGAAACCAATCATCCAAGTACGGATACACTGGCATTTTCCTTTGTCGAAGAAATGCTGCCACCACATGCATTTCGTGAACACCCGTGGGGCCATCGCCAGGCCGAAGGGTAGGACTGTAAACTGGTAATGGTGCTGGCTTATGGTGAACTGCAGGAACCTCTGGTGAGTGGGATGAATGGCGACATGAAAGTATGCATCCTTCATCTCGAGGGCAGCGTACCAATCCCCTGGATCCAGGGAAAGGATAATAGAACCAAGGGAGACCATGCGGAAGTGGACCTTGACTAGGAATTTGTTGAGTCCGCGTAGGTCCAGAATGGGTCGAAGATCCGCCTTTGCCTTGGGATTAAGGAAGTACTTTGAGTAGAACTCTTTCCCTCATAGGTCTGGATGGGCCTCCTCCACCGTCCTTGCCCTGAGAAGGGCCTGAACCTCCTGCATCAGGAGTTGCTCGTGAGAGGGGTCCCTGAAGAGGGATGGGGATGGGAGGGAGGGGGCGAGGAGAACTGAAGCATGTATCTCACCTTCACCGTGCGCAGGACCCAATGGTCTGATGTTATATTGGACCATGCATGGTAGAAATGGGACAAACGGTTCATGAAACAAAGGGTAGAATCCAGTGAGAGGCTTGGTGTGCTGTCCTCGAGTGCACCTTCAAAATCCCTGCTTGTTGCCGGGTTGTGGCTTGCCCTGGCCCTGGCCTTGGCTAGGCATATTGTTTCTACGCCTATTATCTCTGCCCCTTCTGTGGTAAGGTTCCTGCCTGGGGAGAGGATGGTACTGTCTTTGTTGTAGTGGCTGCGGTCTAAAAGGCTTGCTCTATGTTGCCGGGGTGTGCATCCCCAACAACTTGAGGGTCGCCCGGGAGTCTTTAAGGCTATGCAGCTTGGTGTCCGTTTGGTCTGAGAACAAGCTGGACCCTTCGAATGGGAGGTCTTGGAGAGTGTTTTGGACCTCTGCTGGAAGGCCTGCAGCTACACCAAGTGTCTCATCAGCACTCCCGACGCTATTGTCCTAGCAGCTGCATCTGCCGAATCAAGCGAGGCTTGCAGGGAGGTTTCGGTTACCGCCTTCCCTTTGTCCACGATGGCTGTGAACTCGGGCTGTGAGCCCTAGGGCAAAGAGTCCTTGAAATTGGAGACTGCTGCCCATGAATTAAAATTGTGTCTGTTTAGGATCGCCTGCTGATTTGCAATCCTCAATTGTGGCCCCCAGACGAACAGATCTTTCTACCAAATAAGTCCAACCGCTTCGGCTCCTTGGCCTTAGGGGCTGGGGCTTGTTGTCCATGCCGTTCCCGTTCGTTGATTGCAGACACGACCAGCCAACGGGGTGGCGGGTGACAGACGAGGAAGTCAAACACCTTGGAAGGAGCCAAGTACTTCCTCTCTACGCCCTTTGCTGTTGGCGCACTGGAGGCTGGTGTTTGCCATACTGTCTTACAATTGGACTGTATTGTTTTTATGAATGGGAGCGCGATTCTGGACGGGCATTTGGGGCTTAAGATGTCCACTATGGGATCCTCCTGCTCTACTGTCTCCTCCACCTGCAAGGCCAAATTTTGGGCTACCCTGCGGAGCAGCTCTTGGTGTGCCCTGTGGTCAATTGGTGGAGGCCCTGAAACTGCTGTACCCGTCACGGCTTCATCTGGGAAGGATGAAGAAGTTAAGGCCTTTTGCGCTTCATTCTCTAGCCCTTCCTGTGACTCTTCACAGGCTATGGGCTCCTCTGGGGTTTGCCCAACCGAGCGTGTTTGAGATGGCACTGGGCTTGGTGCCATCCTGGCCTTTCCGTGCTGTGATGTATCTGGCGGTCTGAAAACCGTGGCCTCCTTGTTAGAGGAGGGGCATCCATGCGGGGATCGGGATTGATGTCCTGAGAAGCTGGACCTCGAGGTTCTGGAGGGGGTCCCTTGCTGCCGGTGGTAGGCCCATGGTGTCCAGAAAGGCCACTGCCCTGGTGGGCCCCACTGCAGATACCACGAGGCTTGGTGT